>NC_060279.1:104690543-104793043 GCF_021613505.1 Equus quagga | reverse complement strand
AGTTCAATGAGATATGCAGATCTTCCAATGTTGACATGATTCCTTATACAATATTAAAAAAAAATCACATTCATTAGGATCTCTTTAAGTATTGGAAAGCTGTCAAGCTCACGGTGGCTGATACCAGTTTTTCAAAATTCTTGAACGCTTGAATTTTATCATTGGCAACAAATGCTATCAGTTATTTTCCTGGAAGTGACGGGATTCATTTGTTCACTTTCCAGAAAATGTCTGCCAAATAGTCAAGTTTGAAGAACCATAGTTTGTCTGTCAGTTGTTCTTTCAAGTACAAATGGTGCTCCATAGAGAAAGCAGCCGGTCTAGCCCACGAGGCCTGAGACGCACAGGTGCTGTCCTCGAGGGAGCTGTTGGCTTCAACAGGGGGCAGAATTGCTTTGGGTGTGCCATTTCGTTGCACGGAGTATTTAAAAGGTTTGTGCTCAAATATTGAGATTGAATAAAATTAATAACTATCACTGCTTCATCAAGTACATTCCTTTTTTTTCAAATTCAGAATCTCTAATATTATATTTAATAATACACGAGTATTCATATTTATGTATGTATGTAAGTACGTATGTATATATTTATTTTCAATAGTGGTAAAATGCACATAACACAAAATTTACCATTTTAACCATTTATAAGTGCGCAGTTCAGCAGCATTAAGTGCATTCACATTGTTGCGCAGCTATCACACCATCCATCTCCAGAACTCCGTAAACACTAACTCCCCATTTCCCCCAACCCTCAGCCCCTGGCAATCATTCTACTTTCTGTTTCTACCTATTTGACTATTCTGAGTGCTTCACATAAGTGGAATCATACAGCGCGTGTCTTGTTTATGACTGACATTTTACTTGACATACTGTCTCCAAGGTTCACCCACGTTGCAGCATGTGGCAGAATCTCCTTCCTTGGGAAGGCTGAATCATATTCCACGCGCACGCGCAGACCACGTGAAGCGCGCTCTTAAGTGAGCGGCCTCTGCTCTTCCTGCGCATGCGCGGCAGTGAGGGCCACCGTGCGCGCTGGTCCAGCTGGAGCTGCTCCCGCTTGGTGCTAGGGCGCCAGCAATGCTCCCCGCCGTAGGCACGAAATGAAAAGGCAAACGATGTCTCAGTATTGTTATGAAGATCACTGTGGCCTCTCAGACCCCTGAGAGAGTCTAGCAGATTTATAACTTGGGCTCTATGCCGAAATTTCCGTGTGTGTTTCCTGATTGTAACGTGCGTATTGGAGACTTTGAGGCGATACAGTAAAGTAGAAAGTTCTGAACAGAAAGAGAAAAGAAAAAAGGAAACAGGGTTGTAGTTCCATAGCCCAGAGGCATCTACCGTCAGCCTGTCTGCTGCTGTATTTTCTCTCAGAGGCCATGTTCCTGAACTGTTCTGTCTTTAGGATACTAGAAAGCAGGGTGTGGGCTAAAGATACTTGGCAGGACAAGTATTTTTATGCTCTCTACAAGCTCCATGAAAACAGGAGACAGTTAAATTCAGGACTAAGCCAGCACTTTGAAATGTGAATTTAATAAATTGTGTAGAAGTAGTTAGAGAGTGTTTGTCTTTTCATTGCTTGCTCCCTGCTGTCTCGGTCTGCGGAGTGTGCGAGTCCCTGACTCCTGGTCTTCAAAGGCCTTGTGTTGAACGTGTGGGTAATGCTGGCCCCGCACCGGCTGGGGAGGAGTAGCTGAGCAACCCCTACTTAGTGCCGGGCATGGGGTTGGCATCGAGTCGGGGCTCACTACCTGTTAGTTCTCCTTTGATAAATACTAGTGTAAATAACAACAAGAATTATAATATTCTTGTCCACTTTATCTCATCCATCTCTCATTATCTTAAGGTGGCGTAAGAGGCTGGCTCCACCATCCCCACTTATCAGATGAGGAAGTGGAGAGTCACCAACCCTGAGTCACCTCCCACAGCTGCACGATGGACCTAGGAAGGACTCAGATACAGGACCCAGGGCTGCCAGCTCTGCCAGGAAGAGGACCTGAAACGGTCCCCGCACATCTTTCTCTAGCGTTGTCACATCCCTGCCACACTCATTCTGCTGTCTACTTAATAGTTCTCCTTTAAAATGACTCACTTCTTAAAAAAATTAGTTTTTAAAAGGAAAGTTATATGACTAGCATAAAAGTAAAATGAGCATTACTTGCCACAGAGAAATGGTAACAATGAAATTAAACATATAGCTGTTTCAGTAAAGGATGTTCTCCACATCACTTAAAATCACCCAGTGACCGCCAGGAGCATGCGCGCCCCCTTTGGGCTCCTGGTTCTAGGGGACCATGAGGCTTTGAGGAGCTGTGAATCGGTGCTCAAAACATCTGCAGCCGTGGCAGCAGCTGAGGACTTTTACAAATCGGATACACAACTCAGGATGTGGCGTCATTTGTGTTCCAGCAATCTAAACCCCACTCCATCTGAGCCGTCAAGACACACAAATGTTTACAGGCGTCAGCGCCGGGCGTAGCAGGGCCCTGCATCAGGCCGGGTGAGGCGCACAGAATGGCATTAACCGAGATGATCTCGAAGTGGAACCTGAGCCACAGAGCTCAGAGCCGAGATGGAGAGGTGAGAATGAGGATGTAGCTCAGAAGCCAGGAGGAGGGCTCGTGGTAATCCGTGCAATGGAAGCTTGAGTGGTCTCCCCGCTTGCTCGTCAGGAAGGTAGCCCTCACTGGGTGGGCTCCAGAGCTGAGTGTGGGTCTCCTGTCCCATGAGCCACTGTTGGACAAGGACTACACATTCTTCAGGAGCACCTGAGGGCCAGCAGGACCCCAGCGCCCCTTGCACATAATAGCTGGTGCATAAAGGCTAAAGTAATTGAATTTGGCATTAGAGGCTGTACTGCCTTAACCTGGAGAGCAGCCCCGGGCCCCCAGCCATGCAAGAAAGGAGCAGGGACTCATCTCTTTGAGGAGCTCAATCTTGGTGGGGCAGGAGGACTGATTTTGACAGGAATAAGACAACAGTGACAAAAGGAGTGTTCACCTGTGTTCCCACCGCACCTGCTCCAACAGCCTGACAAAGGAACACTTAATTCTCACACAACAGTAAGCAGATGTTGGCCTCTTAATAAAACACCAATCTTTAAAACCCATCATTCTGGCCAAATGCCATGGCCTTCCCTAATAAACATGGAAGGCTGTGTGGCCGGTTGGATTAATTAATACCCACAGGTTCCTGACCTTTTCCTGGGCACGTGGACAATCGGTCCTCCCAAGACAGATGACCTGCTCGCTCGCCTTCTTCCGTGATGTATGTGTGTCCTTCTCATGCAAGAGACGTGGGACAAGGATCCAGTGCCCAACCAGGCCTGCTTTCTGTTCCAGAATAAAATGAACATAAAAATAAAAATACAGCCTGCCCTTCCTTGGCCTTGCGCATCACACGACCAGACCCTTATAAGGAAATCAGCATTTGCTCCAACAACTGAGGAAAGCTTGCAGTCTTCTGCTAAGGGTGATGCTTCATTTTCTTTTTCTAAAGCAATGACTCCTACCCCGACCCCTGCCTGGGGAGATAGCACCTGCAGTCTTTCTCTTACTTGGTTGGGGCAAAGCGTCGCTGAGCCAGGGTGTTGGCTAAACTGCCCGCACCTCTGTGTGTGTGTCAGGACCTAGCAGTGCCTCCAGATGGGGTGTTTGGAGAGGCCTCTATTAGTGGGCAAGCAGGAGAATCCTCAGACTGGGAAAGAGAAACTTCTGGATCTCTCCAGTTCCCAGGTAGCCCACTCTCACCCACAGAGCTACTTCCACACGCACCGGCCATTCGCCAACAGCCAGTCCAGCCCGACGGTGTTCTAAGTGCATGGAGCATGAATGGCCATCCCCAGCATCATGGAGGGTAGCGCAGGGAGTGCGCGCGGGCGGAAGCAGGCACCTCGCTTTACTGTATTAGGTTGCATCCACATTCCGAGATCACAGCCTGAGGCCACCAAAGGAAAAAAACAATCATTTGTACCATTCAGAAACATAATAGGAAATGAAACTTGAGAATACATGAAATCAGCTACAGAAACTATAGAAACATACATCCTGGAACTGTTTGACCTGAGGCAGCGTAAACATTGCAATTGTTTGTAGTCAAGGTAGAAAATAAAAATAGAAAAACATATGAACGTCATCTAGTCTAGTGGGCAGCCTCCCACCCCCACTCGGGCCAGCACGGGGAAGTGGTCCAAGTGCAGCCGCTGGAGCCCGGTTCCAATCCCCAGACCGTCACCCACCAGCTCCTTGGTGTTGATCAACTAAGTTCAGCTTTTCTGCCTTAGTTTCCTCATCTGTAAAGTGGGTATAATAATAGTATATATCTCATAGGCTGTTGGAAGGATCCCTGGAGCTAAGACTTAACTAGAACCCTGCCTGGCTCCTATTAAGCATCCAACAACCTTTAGCTGCTCCGATTACTGCAGTCAGACTGCTGTGAAATAAACTCTTCATAAATGAGAACAAACATTCCAAAAGAAACATCTGCCTTCACGGGGCAGAGGGAGACCCCCTGCCAACTACGACCTCCCCGCCCAGCACCCCCATTCCAGCTGCGCTCCCGGGCCCCCCACTTCCATGCCCTCTCTGGGAGGTGGATGAAGGCATGGATGGGAACTGGGAGGATGAGGCATTTCCCCCTTCCAACCTGAGGGCTCAGACTAGTCGCCCAACAGTCTCTGGCTTCCTTGTCTGCTCTATCTGCCACCTGGAAGGAGGTAACAGCTGTATAAATACACGTGGTTCTTGAAACCTGACATTCTCAACCTTCAGGCTCCAGGGTCACAGTCAGGACACCTGGAGTGGGGCCAAGGAATGTGTGTGTTTTAGAACTAAGGTCTTCCCAGTGATGCTGATCATCTTCCTGACTCAGGACCCTGGTTTAGGACGCCTTAACCCTGAGGAGTGACTGTGACGGCCGTGAAGACAACCACGGCCAGCATCCCCTCATGCCTGTCAGCTCCTCCCCACGCAGTCTGGCTGTCCACCACACAGCTACCCACCCGTGGACACAGAGACTTCCAGGACCGGGTTGTCATCCCCAGTCTGAAGTTTTACAAGTGCACAAAGATAACACCATCAGGGAAGTCTAGAAGAGGCCCACGCTTCTTGCTTTCATCAAGCTTTCTTTTGTTCTGGCTGCCAGGAAGCTCAAAAAATAAATAAACAAATAAAACCTGCAACTAGAACAGTTTAACCTGCATGTTACGTTTGTTTATTCCTTCTACGTGTGATCACTACTCTTTCTTTTTTCAAAAGCATTGCTGAAATATTCTATCAAATATGTGGATTTGTCAAAGCTAATTGGCAGAATTCCCTGGTGAGGGTGGGAAAATTCCAGAGCTGCTGAGAAGCAGGGTATAAGAGAGCACATGTCGAATGTGTCCATTAAAGTGCAGGAACGGGCAAGGCTGAGCCGTGGCACCTGCGAGTCAGGAGAGGGACCAGCGTGGAAGGGTGCTGGCCACGGAGGTGGTCGAGGTTTCCTCGTGTTCCAGCTCGTAATCTTGGTGCAGTTACATGGGTGTGTTCCATTTGTTAGCTGGGCCCTTATGATTGGTGCACTTCCACTATGAATATTACACTCCAAAATAAATATCTGTACGTAGGGGCTTACGTCCTGTAGGCAGAAGGAGTGGTGCCGGAATTCAGAGATGCCCGCTGGCATTTGTACCTTAGCCAGGACCCGATCTAAATCCTTAATAAAATAAATAATTAGATACCAAGTGTTTTTTCCCTTGGCTTTCACACAATGAAATCACTGTGACTCTCTGAAGGAGGCACAGAAAAGTTCCAGGACGCAGGAGTCACCCGTGGAGGCAGGCAGTGCCCATTGGCTACCTACCTCTGTTGTCAACTACATCGTCATCTGCGTAACTGTCTGGTTAATATCCGTCTGTGAGCTCAGTGAAGCCGGGACCGAGTTGTACGCACAATACAGGGACACAGTAGGTGTTCTAGAAAGATCTACAGCAAGAATCCATGAATAAGTACATCTTACTTCAAATGGCTCTTGTAGGGTCTACCCACACCTCATGCTCTTCCCTCTCCCTCCGCTCTTCCTGGCTCTCTCTCACACACACACACTCTGACAAGGGGGCTGCACCAGCAGCCTCGGGCCACATACATTTCTCCAGAAGGCAATAAGGGATTCTGTGCCTCCTGCTCTCCAGATGTCCTGGCAATAAGAACGGTTGGCAAGTCTCAGGACAGGGAGGGAACCAGCTCCCTGCAGACCATGCTCCCAGCCCTTGCCCAAGGTCTCCTGATCAGATGGCCGTGGCCTTCTGAGTGTCCCTGAAGCCCAGGGGACCTCCCATCCCCCTGTGAGAAGGAGCCCCAGTGGCTCAGATTTCCTGCTTCATAGCCGTGGTTTCGCCTCTCATCTGCATGCCTCTATGGCTCTAGATTTCACCACCAGGCTGGCAGTTTCTCCGCATCTCCTCTGAAAGCTTCGGGGCTGCGCTTAGCAAAGCCAATGGCAGGGTTGCCCCTCACATCCACATGAGGGGGGATCTCTGTCCTTTGCGTTGGAATTCCTGCCTCACCCTCATCACCCACAGCTGCTTTGCTGCCGTTCCTGCAGATGTGGGCTCCGCCCCCTTCTCTGTTACTTCCTGCAAGGGGAGCACTCAGCCATGGGTGGAGAGAGAGCCAGGGAGGCAGGGGTCAGCCCAACTCCTGGAAACTGGGGCCAGAAGCAGCTCCTGCCCCGGCTGGCAGACCCTTGTGCGTCCTCTTCCCTTTGCAATTTGCCTGTTGCTCCCTGGTCTTCAGGACCCCTCTCAGCCCCCTGAGCACCACTGTGATTGGGTGCTCCACCGAGGGACGGCCAAGTTTATATGCTGTCAGGCACTTTATATCCCCCATAACTCTGCCTCCCAAACCCTCCTGTGCATGTGTTTAATTTTTACAATCAAGAAGACGAATGGGGAGAGTGACAGCCCAGACACCCTGGAGGGGCAGGCCCGGGCCCTGCCTCAGCGGAACCTGGGCATGAATTCCATCAGCGACCTGAGGTTGTATTTTATGCATAACACCCCAGTGGTTTTTACATCTCCTTAAACTTTTGATGGCAGAGATGAAGGAGAAGCAGGAAGCTGTGTAAACATGGGGCCACTATTCGGGCACAGCTGCCACGACCTCCATGGGGTGGGAGTCAGGGCTGCCTTATATCCTCACTTGGGTCTGTTCCCAGCCCTCTTGCCCCTCACGTCCCACGCCCGCACACCCCTCCAGCTCCGCCCAGTGGGCACGCCCAGCTCTCCCTTGCCCTTCACTTTCCAAAACACACTGTAGGATGACGGCGACAACAACGATGATGATAAGGAGAAGAAAGGACAAATAAAAAGAAAATATTAACTGAGAATAAATGCATCTTTTCCAAAATGCCGTTTTTTATTGATCATAACTCACAATCTAGTAAAAGCAATGCTTTCGATATGCAAATACAGCTGCTAAGCCCAGTCCCTTAGATGCCACTTCCACCTGCGTGGCAGCTCAAAGGCCCTCCTGCAAGGCAATTCTGCAGCCCCTACGCAAGAGCAGTTGTCTAAAACTGCAGATCTGCATGTGTCTTCACACCATTTCAAACAACGTCTCCCCGTCACCTAGAGCCTATGCTCTGTCTCGTGGTCCCTGCCTACCTACCCGCCTTCTAACAAAACAGCAACAGCAATAAGAGTAATGGCAGCCAATACTCAGTGACTGATTGCTTTGTGTTGCAAACCACATTACGTATTTAACAGGGATTATCCAGTTTTCTCCTCAGTCAGCCCAGTGAGGCAGGTCCTTCTGTTACATTCATTCTAAGAGGCACAGGGAGGAGGACCTTCCTGGCCAGCCCTGTCCTCCAGGAAGCCATCCTGAAGCACTGCCCTAGAGGCCGGGCTGAGTGATCCACTACATGGACGGACCATCCAGCAGGGGTGGAGCGACCTATATACAGCATTCCAGACATACCTCTTGTGACAGGAGAGAAGTCATAGTTCGGGGTTTGTTTGTCCATTTCCCTCACTGAATCACCTTGAAGACAGACACACCAGTTGATTCGCTGTTTTGCCCCCAGACCCCAAATAGGACACATAGGAGGCACCCAGTGAGAGCCTTTAGATGGACCCATGTCGGACGTAGCAAACAGGCTCCATTAGCTCAGACGGGCTCTGAGATGTCTCTCCTGGCCCTGTGAGCTCCTGGGCTGTACCCCAGGATGAGGGTAGTCTTCCCTCTTCCCCCTCCTCCCTCCTTCACGAGGTCTTGTTCACACATGCGATCAGGATGCTTCTACCACAAGACATCTCTTGAGGACCAGTTGCATTCGTTGGCGTCCCCTCGAACTCCTTTGGCTCAGGACTAAATTTTAAAATTGAGTCTGCAGAGGCATAGCCCTACTTGGGCTCACAGGTTTAACTGCTGCCCCAAATGATAAGCATTTTCTTCCCATATGAGGCGGGGAGGCAGGAGGCGCCTGCAATATCAGTGAGCTTCCCTGGGGGTCCCAGGGCTCCGATGAAGAGAGCAAAGGGACCCAGAGCTGAAGGTGGACTGATGATAATCAATACCATCCAACCTAATTCAGCTCATTTGCCTTGGATTGAATGTGATCTTAATAGACTAGGAGACATCAGCTTCTATTAGAGCCTAGGAAATCATCTTTGAAAACGGCAAAATGGTATCAAATGCATAATTTGAAAAACTTGTTTTCAACCTCTTTCCACTTCATTTAGCGTTTTGAGGAATTGAGGCTATGTCTTGTAGCTATCAAACTGGATTAAGCACCTTGAGACCTAACAGAAGACAATTGGAACTCTAATTTCAGGTGGCTTTTATTCTTGGAAGATGGCCTTTTAAGCTGGAATTTGGGGATTAGTGTAAAATTCCTTCCACTACTCATAAATGATCATACTACTGATTTTCTATACTACTAATTTCAGCTCATGTGCTGATGAATATGGTCGCCACTCACCACATGTGGCTACTGAACACTTGGAATGTGGCTGATCTGAATTGCAATGCAAAGTAAGTACACATGGAATTCAAAGACTTCGTTTGAAAATTGTAACATATCTCTGGGGCTGGCCCGGTGGCGTAGTGGTTAAGTTTGCACATTCCGCTTCGTCGGTCCAGGGTTCGCAGGTTCAGATTCTGGGCGCGGACCTACCAACACTCATCAAGCCATGCTGTGGCAGCGTCGACATACAAAATAGAGGAGGATTGCCACAGATGTTAGCTCAAAGACAATCTTCCTTATGCAAAAAGATGAGGAATGGCGACAGATGTTAGCTCAGGGCCAGACTTCCTCAACAGCAACGACCACCAAAAGTAACGTATCTTGATAACTTTTGTATTGACTAGATGCTGAAATGACAAAATTTTATATATGTGAGGGTAAATAAAATGCATGATTAAAATTAATTTCTCCTGCTTTTTTTTTACGTGTTTATGGTAGCTCCTAGAAAATTTAAAATTATTTACATGGCTCACATTATATTTCTGTTAAACAATGCTGGTCTATACAACTAAGTATTATAGAGCTATTAAATAATGTGTGCCAACAGTTCTTAAATGACCTGGGGAAATATATGAGATGTCACCTTAAGTGAAAAAAAATAAAAACAATGAAAAAGTGTATGTAGAGGATAATTAAAACCATGTAAAATATACACATATATTTACATATATGCAGACAGAAAATTGACGGGAGGTCCGCTCAAACAGTCCTCTCAGAGCAGTGGAGATAGAGTGTGAACACAGTAGTCTCCTTTATACATTTCTAAACGTTCCTCAAAGAGCTTTTTATTATGTTGATTATCAAAGAATAGTGAATGTTACTAAAAGGGAAATTATTCCCTGCAATAATTAGTATTGTTATGTGTAGCTATGCATCTTGCCTGGAATTTGCTAAAGTAAGTAATTTACAAGCACATTTAGTCCTTATTTAGCCCTCGGTGGCATCTCATGATGGAGTACACCATTTCCAATGAAGAACTCATTCTCATGAGAGTCCATTCTTTAGTTATATAATAAAATATTTCCTTCAAATTAGTGTTCTACTCAGCAACAGGAGATGATCTGGGAAGAAAATTTGGCGGTAGCTATTGCAATGTTACATTGGGAAGAGAAATTCGTTATCAAACTTTGTTCATCCAGAATTCATTTCTAGTTGCTTGTCGCCTACATAAAAGGAGAGAAAAAAGATCCCTGGGAAAATAACCCGTGAGTTCCCAACAGCTAGTCCTTTGTGTGGGCAACATTTGAAGAAGTGAGGATTCTCTATGCTAGAAAAGCATCATGATAGAATGGCTCTGGCTTGATCTTTTGCCAATTTATTTAACTCTCTCAAGGAGTCCTGATGCAATGATGTCCATCTGGAAACCCTGAACTCCTCCTGGGTCACAAAGGCCCACCCATGCGTCCACCCATCCACCCATCCATCCTCTCATCCACTCATCCTCCCATCCACCCATCCATCTGACCATCCACCCATTCATCCACTCACCCACCCATTCATTCATCCATCCATCCACCCACCCTTCCATCCACTCAACTATCCATCCACCCACTCATCCATCCATCCACTCATCCGTCCACCCATCCATCCACTCACCCACCCACTCACCCATCCATCCACCCATCCACCTGTCTGTCCATTCATCCATCTGCCCATTATATTTTTATGGAGAGCTGGCTTTGGCTAAGAATCATTCTAGGTGCTGGGGATACGGCAGTGAACAAAACAGACAAAACTTTGCTCTCAGGGAGCCTATATTCTAGTGGGAAAAATCACACAGTAAACAAGTTAAAATGCCATCATGATAATTTTAGAAAGTGACCAATGTTTTAAGAAAAAAAAACCCAAAGCAATGAGAAAGAAAACAACTAGGATGGGGCTACTTTATTTAAAAAACCTCTTTGAAGAGTGAGATTTGAGCTGATGTCTGACTGCGAGAAGGTGACAGCCATGGTTAAGCCTGGGAAGAGTATTTCAGGCACAGAGAGGAGCAAGCGCAAATGTCCTGAGGCCAGCCTTTCTAAGGAACAGGAAGGAGCCCAGTGTGGCTGCAGTGGGCAATAAATGAGACCAGAGAAGTGGACAGGGCTACATCCTGTAGGCCTTGTAGGCAACAGGAGTTTGGATTTTATTCTAATTTCAAAGGAAAGGCATTGGAGGGGCTTAAACAGGGGCACTAATATGACCAGATTCCCATGCTGAACATCACTCTGGCTACTTTGTGCATAAGGAACTTTAGAGGGGCAAAAACGAAGCAGGGAAACGTATTGGGGGGCTCCTGCAGCCATCCAGGTGAGAGCCAGGGCAACCTCGATGGCTCATTACTCCAGAACATTTTTCTGGGTTCCACTCAGAGCACACAGGATCAACCGTGGCTGGCCTCAAAAACCCTTCTAATGTGGTGGTGTGGGAAGAGAACCCTCGAACGTTGGGTCATCTGCCCAAATTTTTAAAATATTTAAATGCCTCAAATCAAATCTAAGCAAAAGGCCCCTCTGAGGTTCCCAGGAGTTCAATTTCACTTAGTTTCCCTGCTTTTCATTTACCTCAACTCGTTCCAGCTGGATATGGAAACAGACGTGTCAACACAGTGCCTGCCTGTGAAGGCTTCCGAGCGACCAGGAAACAGGTCGTCAGTTGTAATCTCCAAGGAAAACCCGATTCTGTCAGAGACTTTCCCAACCCCACATGCTGGGGCCACGGCCGGGAGCAGATTCCTGCGGGCAGTAACAAGCATCAGAGAGCCTCAGGCTTGGACTGACAGCCGCTGGACAGACGGTGAACTTCCGGTTCCCTGAGGTCCTGGCATATGCCCTGCACTGTTAGGCCGGCCTGGGGTCGGCCCAGCCTTCCAGGAATCTGCCCACGCCAGCTACTTTATGATTACCTCTCTGATTTTATCAACTGCTGTTACTTTTCTGGCTCCCACCCAGACCCATCTGGGTAGTAACACGGACCCAGTGATCCTGGCATCTGGAACCATTTGTCTTAAAAGAGCCAGTTCCCCCTTGATGTCAATTATCAATTCAGCTTCCAGCCAACAGGGCAGATATTCTCTCCCATGACCCAGACCCACAGGATATTGCCTGTAGGGTGTGTGAAGTGTCCCTCTGTGGGCCACTGTACTGGGGGTATCCACAGACTTGCCCATGCCCCCGGCCCTGTGGGGGAAATGGGCCCACGCCAACACATCTAGATCACTTGCTAGCAGATATGTGCTTGCACACACACAGCACTCCGCCAGAAGTTAGCTGATGGAATGTGGCCTCTGAAAGGCATGCACAACAGGGCTGGGGCAGAGGAACCTTTCCTGAACAGCTGCTTGTGTTCCACTCAGCTCTGGTCTCTCTGAATCGAGGCTACAAGAGGAGGCAGTGGCGCGGTCCTCAGCTGGGAAGAGTTCCACGTAGACTTGTTGAGACAGCCAGAGCACGGAAGACGGAGCGCACAAGCAGTGGAGACAAAGTGGACGGAAGGTGCGCCCAGAATTCACCCTGCGCTCTGTCCCCTGATCCTGCAGACACCTTCCCTTCTCTGGGCTTTGCTTTTCCCCTCCTTACAGCTCAGAGGAGTCCTGGAGCTTCCTAGCTACAATGGAATTCCATCACACCAAAGGGAGCGCCAGACTCGGCCCACGGTCGACCACGCCGGGTCAAAATTGCTCCTGAAAACTACCGCGAGTGTAGTGTGCCTTCACATGTGTATATGGAGAGGACAGACGAAGGGTATGTATGTAAAATTTGAACGCACTGTACTATTTAAATGATTTCCTTTTTGCCAAGCATGTATATTTTAATTCATGAACATACATGCATTGAAGAAATATGACTGTATAGCATTTCTACAAGTTGATCTGGCTCAAACCCCATGACCCAGTTTTAGAGATCTAACTGAAAATTTCCAGCAGAAACCTATTTTCTTGCAGCAACATTCAGAAGCAATGGACAGGCATGAAAGAGCCCCTGCCCACAGCAGGAAAGCCACAAAATGCCATGCAGAGAGCCCCCGAGCCTCACTCCCCTGCCAGGTTCTTTGCACTCACAGTGGAGCGGAGAAGCCATCTGAGGACACAACGGTCTTTGCTTTAATAAAGCTCTCTGCAGCCTGCCCGTACTTTGCAGAACGGTGTCTTACCTCACTCCCCTCTTCCTAACACAGTGGCTCTAACATACCTGACACACTTCCTAACACACCTGCCGCATTTCCACAGAACCCCTGCTCCCTGACTCCCTGGCACCTTGGTAGCACAGGTGGGCACTGAGGGCTCCTCCCCTGAAGCCGGATCTTGACAGTCAAAACCTCTAGGCAGGTTCTCATCCTGAGCGGTTTCCTCCAGGGCCCCTCAGCTAAGCCTCCCAGTCCACCTCCTTAGAGCTTTGCACTCTTTGGCGCTGCCTCAGGGCATTAGGACCTGAAGGGCACTTCTAGAGCCCTGTGGAAGAAGCACTTCCTGGTCAAAGCTCCGACCCCAGTCTGGAGAAGCTCCCTAGTGGGCACAGCAAATGCAGCCGGAGCCCCAGCCCCAGCCCTTTCTCCAGCACAGATGCAGCAGGCATCCCACACATGCAGGAGCTCCTCTCCGGGCAAAGTTTCAAGACAAGCATCCCCCTGCCTGAGGTCCAGCAACACCCTTGTCACCAGCAGCCTTCTGGTCGACTTCGCCTCCACTGCCCCGCTCTGGTGGGCCAGGGTGGGTGGAGGGGGCCGCCTCCCCAGCCTTCCAGGCCCTTCCCTCCGACCAGGCGCTTGGAGCTGCGGCCTCCCCCTGTGCTGGCCTGCCTCCCCTGCCAGGGTTATAACAGCATCTGGGCCCAGGTGCGGGCGCTGCCAGCCTCCAGGGCCAAAAAGCGGAAACTCGGCAGCGGAAAACGAGGCCGCGTGACCACAATGCCATTATGTTTTCCCAGAACATGCAGTGCTCCCGAATAAATGTGTCTCCGACATTATCACACCACAATATTCATATGCCTCATTACTGGTTTTAATTTTGCCCGTTGCTTATTTACTGTCTCCTTCCCCACTTTATTGCCAGGGTGGAAGAGCTACTCATCGGTGCCCAGAACAGAAGGTCCCCAAAGTAGGATCTCTCCAGAAGTTTCTGGCCCCACTCAGCCCCCGCAGGACAGGCTCCAGCCCAAACCCACACAGCACAAAAGGTTCCTCCATGTGGCTCTTCCTTCAACCTCTCCGCCATGCTGACTGCTTTTCTGCTTCTGGAATGGGCCCCTTCTCCTTGTGACCAAAACCTGCGGGGGCCACCTCCCAGGGCTGACAGGTGGACCGGACCGATGATGATGCACTGTGACCACCGATGTAGGATGGGGACACTGACACCCATAACTGCTCTCACTTACACAGGCTGCTGCCAACATGCCTCGGGGCACCGGGTGCAGCCTGGGCTCTGCCGCCAGGCCTGCCGGCCCCTGCTCCCGCGGGCACCCCTCGGGCCCCAGAAACCGGGGTAGCAAGGCCCTCTCTGAACTGCTTGGGGAACTGGGTGTGGTGTTTCATCCCTGGAGACACCTTAAAAAAGCAAAATCCATATCTCCCTTGAATGAGGGAGGATGAGCAAAATGACTTACTTAATACACATTCTTTTTAATGTTGGAATTAATGCTTTTTATTTAAATTTGGAAAACGCATAATAGTATAAGGAGCAAAACTTATCAACATAACTCTGTTCATCAGAGGCAAACTCTTAACCTTTATTTGCTTTTTTAAAATCTTTTTAACTTGCACTTTAAAAAGAAGGAGTTCAGAGCATAATCGTGTCCTAGAATCTCTTTTATGAAACCACTTCTCCAAAAGTATAACACCGCCCTGCACTCCCTCTAACCACTGATGAAAAACAAAGTCACAAAAACATAGTTAATAGCCTGTCTCAGCCCTTCCACTGCATCCTCAGAAAGTGACCGCTGCTCACAGCGCGCTCTTCCTTCCGGCACTGCAGCTTTGTCCTCAAGACACAATGGAGGTTGGAGAGAGAGAAGGGACAGGAAGAGCGAGAGAGGGAGGGAGCGAGGGAGGAAAGAAGGAGGGGAGGAAGGAAGAAAAGAGAGAGAGGGAGGAAGGAAAGGAGGATGAAGGAAATTGATTTAACAAAAATTTTAAAAAAAAGGAAAAAAAAAACCAAAAGAAAGATTTAATAAAAATCTTATTCTCATACATATGTCATACATTTTTGTTTTTCTGTAACTCGTTTTCTCTCAGTGAATTACCTTGGGTATCCCTTTGGGAAAACAGCGACATCTCTCTCTCTCGTTACTGTGGGTCTCTCATATCTGACACACACGATATATTCAGTTATTCCCCTAATAATGGACATTCAGAAGATTTCTTCTCCTTCCTTCCTTTAAAAATAACGCTTTTATTTCTGTAAGATAGAGCCATAAAATGGACTTGCTGGGTCAAAAGATATGCATACTTTAATTTTAATAGATAGCTTAAGATTACTTTCCAAAGGTTGCAGCAAGTCGCATTCCCACAGTAATATATGAGGGGCCTAGATCCCCGTGTCTTTGCCAGCACTTTATGTTGTCATTTTCCTCAGCCTGATGAGCAGAACACAGTATTTCATTTTCATTTTCATTTTCATTCTCCAGTTCCCAGGGGTTGAGCATGCTCTCAGGAGGTTAGTGACCACTGGGATTTCCTTGTCTGTGAAAGGCCATTGAGAACTTTGTTGTGCTTTTAGTTGGCTCACGTCTCTTTTTTCCTTGAATTTGTAGATACTCTTTGCATATTATGCATATTAACTCCTTATCTGCCAGGTGTTTGTTGTAAATATTTTTCTCAATCTGTCTACCATGTGTCACACACAATTTCCCATATCTTTCCACCCTCCTTGTGAACAAGTGGAATGGCTGCATAATATGCCAGAATTAACTATGTGAAGCTATTGACTAACCATTCCTGTATATTTTTGGACAATCAGATGTCTTTCTCTCTGATATTAGGAATAATGTAGGAACCTCTATTTGTCCATATTTTATATTATTTCTTTTCTTTTTAAGATTTTAGTTTTTCCTTTTTCTCCCCAAAGCCCCCCTGTACATAGTTGTATATTCTTCGTTGTGGGTCCTTCCAGTTGTGGTATGTGGGACGCTGCCTCAGCGTGGTTTGATGAGCAGTGCCATGTCCGCGCCCAGGATTCGAACCAACGAAACACTGGGCCGCCTGCAGCGGAGCACGTGAACTTAACCACTCGGCCACGGGGCCAGGCCCCGATTTTATGTTATTTCTATGAGGCAATTTAGTACATTTTAAAGTTAAGAATTTTATTTTTAAAAGTAAACATTAAATTGAAAATATGAAGATTTTGCACACTGTTGGTACATGTTGTTAAAGTACCTTCTTCACAGCGGGAACCACGCCCTCTTCCACGGACTCCACGGTCCGTCTCATTCCTTTGCTGGTGCTGGGAGCTGCAGTTCTGAAAAATCTATACATTTGACAGTTTAAAATGGTATCGGATTATTGTTTTAATTATTGTCCCTGCAATTTGCTTGTGAGATTGATAATTCTATTATAATGGCTCGTTAGCCATTTATCTTTACTCTCATGATTCAAATTTGTGTGGTCTTTGTATTTCTTTTTCTTTTGGGGTCTTGATTTTTTAAATTTATGTATATGAGTTCTTTATGTATGTAGAATAAAAACACTTTGCTATATGTGTACAAAATATTTTCCCAGTTCTGAGTTCTCTTGTGACTTCATTGATAAAACTATTTCAATCCTATATAGCCAAATCCATTCCACTGAGATTTCTTCTATAATGTTAAGCTTAGTCATCTCCCAGTCCAGAGATTATTTCAATATGTACTGGTGTTTTCCTCTAGTTGTTACAGTCTGATTTTTACCTAATATTTAATTTTTCAATCCTTTCGCTTATTTTGGGATATATTGCAAGGATAAAATCTGCTTATTTCTCCTATGTAGGTTTCCATCTGCTCCAGCATCATTTGGAGAATTATCCTCAAATGTTAAGATCTTCTAACAAAATGTTTTGGATCTCTCTAGTCTGTTTTTTAGATTTACATATTGATTTTTGCGCCAGTATCAAATCAATTTAATGATTTTTTTTTTTTGTAATACGTTTTTATCTGGCAGACCTAATGCCCCTTCCTCCAATTATTTTTTGGTTTTAATTTTTCAACCGTTGCTTGCCCATCCAACTCCGTCCAGGTGTTATTTAGAAACATTTTGTTCCTCACTCCCCACAACAACCCTTTCCACACTTTGGCTTGGAGTACGTTGAACGCTAGTTTAATTTAAAGAGAATTTCGACCTTCAGTCTCCTCATTCAGCTATATTTATAGCTCTCCTTAACCAAAAGATTTTTTTAATCTGTATCACTATTTTTTCAATTTTCTTCAAGTACATCCTATACTATTCTTCTGAAAATTTTTTGTGAATTTATATATTTTTGATTTTTTAATTGGTTATTGCTATTAGGCTAAAAAGGGAACTTTTGTATGTTTATTATGAATATAATCACCATATATAATTATAATACTAATAATTATATGGCATTGGTAATCATAATATTGATATGATATTACTGGTATTGAAAATACTGAAGTTATTACCAATTAATAATACAATTATCAATAATAACAATAACATAAAACTGTCACTAACCACAGCTGAGGTTCATTTTAAGATAGCCTTCTGCATATCCTCCTCAGACGCCATAGACGTCTGTGCATGGCTTTTGATTTAAACAGCTTTGGCTGTTCATGTGCTGAGTACTTTGTTAGGGCTTTTAAATTAGGTAACTTTCAAGTTAGGAACCAAATTTTGCCACTGATGGCAGAAATTTCTAATAATTGGATTTTGTCACTTTGTCGACTTCATTGGTGGGAATAGGATGGATGCAACACTTTGCATTTGATCATTTCTTGGATGCACTTTAGCTGGAGGCTTGTGGAGAAGGTGTGTGCCAGCAGGCAGAGGACGCTGCATGAGGCATGTGCCTGGGGCCAGGCCTTGGGGATGGGGACGCCCTGGGCTGGGTGAAGGGAATGAAGATCATAATTCTGTGACCAGCACTGGTGGGGTGCTGCCTGTGGCCCGGCCATGCTCTACAGGCTTTGTAGGTGTCACCTCTTCCCATCTCTACTGGAGTCCCTGGGCGGTCACTGTCAGATCCGCTTTGCAGAAGAGGAGCGTGAGGCTGGTCACTCCAGGACACAGCTACTAAGAGACGAAGCAGATCTTACAGCAAGACTTGGCACTTGCCACCCTGCTGTCTCCCTCAGAAGATGAACCACCATACCTAGTTATTTTCTTTTATTATGTTAGAACATCCATAACACAAAATTGACCGTTTTAACCATGTCTAAGCATGCAGTTCAGTGGCATCAAATACACTCACATCATTGTGCAGCCATCACCACCATGCATCTCTAGAACGTTTCCATCATCCCACACTGGAACTCCAGACCCGTTAACCAACAGCTCCCCATTTCCCGCCCCCCCAGCCCCTGTCAATCACTTTCTGCCTCTACGAAATTGACTACTCTAGATACCTCATATAAGTAGAATCACACAATCTTTGTCCTTTGTCACTGGCCTATTTCACTTAGCATAATGTCCTCAAGGTTCGGCCAGGTTGCAGCATGTGTCAGAATTGTCTTCCTTGTGAAGGCTGAATGAAATTCCATTGCATGCATATGCCACATTTTGTTTATCCGTTCATCTGCGGACACTCGGGTTGTTTCCTCCTCTCCGCTATTGTGCCATGCCTAGTTCTTGTATTGGATTGCTGCCTGGGGGCTGATCTGGTCCCTCCCCTGGCCCACACAGGGGAGATGCTGGGGAATGTGCAGAGGGACAAGGGATCATGGATTCCACTCAGCAAACGCTGGATGGGCACTCGGTTGGCACCAAATATGGTGCTAGGCCAATGGGACCATGGAGGAGGCAGGCACCACTTACAGGCTAGTAAGAGAGATAAATCCCTTACCCCAATCCCAGCAAGAGTAAGAGCAAAGGTGCTGTAGTTGAGAGCCCTGGAGAGAGGGGCTATTTTCAAGCTGGAGAGATCAGAATCAGGTAGGCTTAATGCGGGAGATGGATCCCGAGCTGGGCTTGCATGCTGAGGGGGAATTTAACAGACAGAAGGGAGGGAAGGGTATTCACCCCTCGGAGACTGAGCAAACCCTGAAGGTAGGGAGGCTGAAGACGGGATGGCTCAGAGAAGCATCAGTAGTCCTGCTTGATAAGAATGAGCATTTCAGGGGCATGATCAGCTTTTGAGGTCAATTATGACCTGGGCTTGGAGACATACTCAAAAGAGCAGTGTCCTCTCCCCTTCTCTCTTCTTCCCCTTAGCGACAATTCAAGGTTATGTCTACTGAGAACAAAAGTACTGGGTCAGATGAAGAAGCTGCGTCGGGGACATTATCTGGTGAATTCAAACTATTAAATGGAAGAGGAAAGGTTGCAAATTTCTGCAAAGCTGCTTTGCAAACTGTAAGTGAGATGTGAAAGAAAGGAGGTAGGTGGTGTACCCAGTGATGGCAATGTCAACGTACAGCTCTGTACCTGCCAGGAGCATAGGACCATATGAGGAGGCTGAAGATTGGTCACTACAGAAATATTGCCACACTGTAGTGATGGACAGCGTTACTTATGACTGTTCAGCTTCTATTTCCCCTTGCTTTGGTAATTAACACTTGATTACCCTTGTGGTTTGGGTGAAGCCACCCCCATCTCCCTGGCTGAAAGCCACAGACAGGGGTTTCAGGGATTAACACATGGTGTCATCTGGGCCAGTGAGACCCAGGCCCAGGATTTCTGTTGCAACTAGCAGAGAAGCTAAGCTCCCTTTCCACAGGGTTGTTGAGCTCATGGAAGACAAGCTTGGAAGTGCTGAAGGCCATCTTGCAGTGATGTGGGAAGAGGCTGCTCATGAACAAAGCCAAGAGTCAGAGAAAGATGGCTTCCTGGATCCAACCAGGCCTGAAGACAGAGCCCTGAATTTATCAGCTGTCTGAGCAAACATAATAGCTCACCAAGTTGTGTTTATTTGCCTCTTTATGCCAAGAGGGTAAGTTTTCTGTGAGAGAAAGAGTCCTAATGAGATATATCTGTCCCACATAGAGCATTTTTTGACGCCTACTATGAGCTAAGTCATGAGTTACCTGCATCAGTCTCAAAGATTGCCCAGCAAGGTACACCAGAAGCTGGACTTGGGTGAAGTATATATGCAGATAAATTAAGAAGTTTTTAAAAATACATATATTTTTGTCTTAATATTCTAACACGTCTATGCAGTCTGAACACACCAGATAATTTCCCAGACCCAGCTTCCTCATCTGATCATTACTTCTATTCTTTATAGACACAGACTTTAATTTTGTCTAAAGGGGAAGAGGGGAGAAATGGAGAGGACACTGCTATTTTGAGTAAGCCCCCAAGCCCCAAGTTGACCATTTATTCTAGCTTTAACAAAACTTTCTACAAAATTTTGGTAGTGTAGTTTCTCTTGATATACATATTCATAATGAAGAAATAAAACTGTCTTTATTTGCAGATGACATACTTTTCTCGATAGAAAAGTCTAAGGAATGAACAAAGAAGTTACTAGGACTAATAAGTGAGTTAACAAGGTCATAGGATACAATACGAATACACAAAATATCAACTGTATTTTTTATATTAGCAACAAATATTTAGAAATTGAAATGTTAAAATGTGATCTATAGTCGTAGTAATAATATGAAATATACATAAAGATAAATTTGACAAAATACGTGCAAGATCAATAAACAGAAAACAAAAAAACATTGTTGGAAAAAATTAAAGAAGACCTAACAAAAAAGAGAGATATACCATCTTCATGGACTCGTTATTAAGATGTCAGTTGTCCCCTAATCGAGCTGCAGATTCAATACAGTTTCCATTAAAATCTTAGAATGCTTTTCTAATTAATAGAAATAGACAAGGGGATTCTAAAGTTTATGGCATACAATAGCCCAAACAATTTTATGAGGAACATATCTGGAAGTCTCACACTACCTGATTTCAAGGCTTAATGTAAAGCAAGAGCAATCATGACAGTGTGGTATTGGCATGGGAATAGATATACAGATCAATGCAACAAGATGGAGTGTCAGACGTAGACCCATACATATGCGGTCAATTGATTCTTGACATAGGTACCAAAGTGATTTATGGAGAAAGGATAGTCTCGACAAATGGTAATAAAACAACTGAATATCCATATGGGAAGAAAATCACAACCCTTAAATTAACTTGACATGGATTGGACACCTAAATGTTATAGAGAAAATTTTTAAAAACTTCTAGAAAAAAAATAACATAGGCAAAATTATTGTGGCCTTGGGCTAAGCAAAGTATTATTGGATAAAAAAAATACAAATCAAAGGAAAATATTGACAAAATGGATTTCATCAAAATTAAAAACTTCTTCTCTTGAAAACACACAATTTAAAAAATGAAAAAGCAAGTCGCAGACAGGGTGAAAATATTCCCGATACACAATAAAGGTCTTGCCAGAATACATAGAGAGCTCCTATAGCTCAATGATAAAAAGACAAACAATCCAAAAGAAAAATAGGCAAAGGATTTGAATGGATACTTCCCAAAGAAGATACATGAATAGCCAATAAGCAGAGGAAAAAGCTGAACATCATTAGTCAACAGAGAGATTCAAATTAAAAACCACAGTGTCCTATAACCTCACATATATCAGAATGGCTAAAATTTAAGACTAGAAATACCAAACATTGGAGAGAATGGGGAGTAACTGGAACTCTCATACATTGCTGATAGGAATGTAAAAGGTACATTGTCTTCAGAAAACCAGTAGTTTCTTATAAAAATTAAACGTATGCCCAGCGTAAACAACCCAGTATATTTTACTGAGCATATGTCACCCAGCATATAAAATACATACCTAACATTTCCAGTTGAAATGGAGATATGTGTTCACACAAAAACTTATACACAAATGTTGATAGAAGTTTTATTTGTGGTAACCAAAGCTGGAAACAACAGAAATAAATGTCCATCAACAGGTGAATGGACAAACTGCAGTATATCCATACAATGGAATACCGATCAATTAATGAAACTGAATACATGAACTGATACACAAAACAATATGGATGAATCTTAAAATCATTCCAAATGAGACAAAAGGCTGCACACTGTCTGATTGCATTTATATGGCATTCTAGGGGCAACCAGAAAGCTGAGGCGACAGTGAACAGAGGGGCTGATGCCGAGGGGAACGGGGATGAGGGCATTTTCTGCAGTGATGTAAACATTCTTTATCTTGTGACGGTGCTTACACAACTGCATACATTTGTCAAAAACTGCAGAAATGCTCCCCTAAAAAGTGTATATATATATATAAAGTATTTACATGTATATATAAATATATATAAAGTATACCCAATAAACCTGAATTGTAAAGAGGAGTCTTAAAAGAAATATATAAAGAACACTTGTAAGATTTTTTGAGAAAAAATGAAAACAGTGTTTCTGGATAAGAAGACAGAATACTTCAAAGATGTCAATTCTTTCCAAATTAGAGTAGTGGACTTACGCAATCCTAAAAAAATCCTAACAGATTTTTTTTGTGGAGAGAGAACAAAACTTGACAAAATGACTTTAAAATTTATCTGGAAAAATAAATTGCTAGTCGTGCCAGAGGAAGCTGAAGAAAAGGAAATAGTGAGGGGAAACCGCTTTTACTCGACACCCTTGAAGAGTGATTTTCATCCTGGATCGTCTGTGTGTGTGTGTGTGTGTGCGTGTGTGCACATAGGTGTGTGTATTCACTTTGTTGTGGGTGACGAGCACGGTTTGAAGAAAGGAGTAAATCTTACTGGAACGTCTCAGTAAAGAGAACCCAGTTCAAAAACAAAGTAGCGCTTAGTTCTATTGTTCTTAATTTTCAAAAATTAATATATTTTTAAATTATACATTAAATGACGAAGAGATTCTTTTATGCATGTGATAAAGAAAAAATGGGCTTAAATTTTTAAGAAAAAGATTTCAAAAAACCCTCTCTACTTGAAGTAACAGGATGAAATAACGTGATGAATTGTAAATTATTCTAAATGTCAGGAAATAAAGTAAATATTTACCTAACCTTGGAATGTAGACTGACTTCAAAGAATGATGGCAAGAATAGGATTCTTCTCAACCTTTGTGTTTGTTTGTTTCTCTGTGCATGGTGATGTGCGAGGCATCGCCTAAGCATTTGGGGGGAGTGTTCTTCAAGAAAATAGTTTATTTTTTTTTTAACTTGCCTTACTTGCTCTCTGTATAGAATTCAACAATATGCAAAATTACAAAGAAAACCATAGAAGTCATCTGAAGTGTTACAGCCTTAAAATGACCATTATCAACCTTTGGAATCATCTTTTTTTCATTTACATATTTTCTTTACTCAGACACACATATGCATAGGTATTTTGCATAAATAATAATATCATATTTGCCCTTCCTCACTCATCCTCTCCCAACACATCACCCTATGTCTGCTCTGCCAGGTAAGCCATGTTAACAAACCGTAAATGTCTCCACACTCATATAATTCTATACACACCTCTCCATAGAGCTCTGTAATCCTATTTATACCTATATGTCTGTCCATATAGGTGTACTCTTTGGAGCATTTTTCATTGCTTGATTTACCAAAATGGCATATCTTACACACTTTTCTGCATTTCATTTTTCTTACCCAACACTACCTCACAGCAATTCCTCAAAGTCACTGCATATAGCTCCAATTCCTTCTTTTAAGTGGCTGCAGGCTATTCCATGGCAAAGTCATTCCCCGCTCTCTCCTGCCATGCTGGTCGGCAAGCATTTCCCCTATTCTCAGTTTCTGATAATTACAGTGTTTAATGGCATATATATTTTTAAATGTTGCCAGACTGCCTTCCCAAAGGTTGTAACATCTCCCGTTTTCACCAGCAACATATGAGAGTACCCCTTCCTCATTCAGAGCAATATTAGTCAATAATTGACCTTCTTTTAAGATACAATATCTCACCATTAATCTAAGCTGCATTTCCTTGACTAATATTAAATTACTTTAAATAGAAAAATAATAAAATATTTCAATTAAAAGAAGAATTATATAAAGTCTCCACTGTAACTATTGGTACTGTACATTTTTCTCAAATGCTCTGGCATAGTGCTGTCCAATAGAAATTTCTGCAGTGCTGGAAATATTCTATATTCTGCGCTATCCAGTATGATAGCTACTAGCCACACATGGCTACTGAGCAACTGAAATGTGGCCAGTGTGAATGAGGTTCTGAATTTTTAATTTTACTGAATTTAAACTGAAATAGCCAGATGTGGCTAGTGGCTACCATATTGGATAGGGCAGTTCTCGAAAATGCAAAACAGGAAGCTAAAATAATTGCTACAGACATTGGCATATGCACACAAATTTATCTTTTTGCTGATTGTATACCTAGAAAACTCACAATATTTCAGTAAGAAAAAAAACCTACTAGAAGCAATAAGAGACAATTGTAAAGTAACTATATATAAGCTAAATATATAAAAATCAATAGCTACTTTACTTAAAGTACAGAGAATAGAATTATGTAAAAACCATTCCATTTACAATACAACAAAAATGAAACACTAAAGAGTAAATTTAACAGGAAAGCCACAGGACACATATGACACAAATTTAAAATTGTAATAAAAGGAGTAAAAACCAAATAGTTAGAAAAGTGTACCAAGACCTCGGGTGAGAAGATATATTATAGCATATGTCAGTTCTTCTAAAATTAATCTATACATCTAATGCAATCCCAATTGGCATTCCAAAAGGTTAAAATAATCCTTGAATTCATATGGAAGAATATGACTAAAACTTGCTCCAAAAATATAGGGAAAAAAAGATGAGTGGGGACTTACCCCACGACTTACCAGAATCTTCTCAAAAGCCCTTATAATAAAAATCAACATAGCATTGACATATGAATAGACAAATAGATCCAGGAAAAGTAACTGAAAATCCAGACTTTGATCCCTGCCTGTGTGAAGTTTATATTTCACAAAGGTAGTGTTTCATTCAGTGTGAAGAAATGGACCATTTAATAAATAATGCTGGCAAAACTGGTTATCTATATGAAAAACAATTCTAAAATGACTTTTATCCCATAACCATAAGCAAAAAATAAATTTCAACTATATAAAAAGCACAAATAAAACAAATAAATCTTACAAGAAAATTACAAGATGGCTCATATGATCCAGAGGTTAACACAGCCTTCCTAAGTAAGAACGGAAACTCATTCCTATTTATTTCTTACACTTTTATTTATTTTTTACTAAAGTAAATAAGTAAAATATTATTATTTATTTTTACTAAAAAAGTAAAAGGAGTTATATCTAACCTCACACAAATATAAAACATTTGTTTGGCAAAATCTAAGTCAACATACAAATGATGTAGCTAGAAAATAATATTTATAATAAGGTTAATTTCCATATCACACAAAGAATTCATGAAAACTAATTAGAAGAAAACAAGCCAATTTGAAAAAAAGTAAGGAGGAGCGATGAAGAGGGAATTTACAGAAGGTAGAACCCAGATAATCAGCAACATTAGAACAGAGGCCCATGGCACCTCTGATGAAGACCTCTGTTCTATCTGTCTCTCCACTTCAGGTGCCAACCTGCAGTTTCTCAGAACACAGGGGACATCGCCACCACTGCCACAACAACAAAATCCTGAGGAACATACGACAGGTTTCACTTCACACAAATTAAAATCTGTATCTCAAATATGAAAAGCGAAAGAAAAGGCAGGACACATCACTACTATGCCCATTGGAGTGGACACCACTGTCCCACCAGATGTCCCCAGTCCTGCAGGCCAGGTAAGGACACCAACACCATCTGACACCACAGACCAGAGCCCGAGTCCCCCAAACCCACCATCCACCTGTGGTCATAGAGCCTTAGAAATTGAGCCTTCAAAAGGTCCAACTTCCTCAGCTCCTGCTTGAATCCCTTCCCTCAGCATCCCTGACAGGTGACTGTCCAACCTCCACTTGACAGTCAGCCTCGATTAGCAGGGAGCTCACTCTACCCAAAGAAGCTAACTGCATCCCCTGGAGCTAGAAGGAAGACTTTCTCATTCTGAACCTCCTGCTGCTTCCCTCTACATTCTGCACAATGGAGAGGTTTGAGGTTTCATTCCAGTGCGGTCTCTGAACAAGTCTGACCAGTGGGGAAACCACCTTTGGCCTTCGCCTTGGGCAGAGGGTAGCAATGAGTTTCAGCGACATGTTAAGACCTCATCTGCTCCTCAGGGGTGCATCTCCACACCTGACTCACCCTGAGCAGCGGCTCCTGAGCTTGCAAGGCCACCACACTTACCTGAGACATGGCAGAAAAATCAGCTTCTCAGCTCCAACCCAGACCCACTTCCTCAGGATCCCTGGGACGTTGGCCAGGCATCAGTATTTCCAAACTGTCCCAGTGATTATGATCGTCACCTGACTCAGAGGAGCTCACACCCAGGCACCTTCAGAAAGTCACCGACATACTTTGATTGGGATTGGAAACCCCACCTTCCCTCCTCTGACAACATCAAACAACTGAGGTCTCTCGTGGTCCTTCCTGGTTGATGATGAAAATTCTCCATAATTGCGTTTGGGCCTCACAGTAGCCTATTAAGTGATGCGTTTTACTAGGAATACAGTGAGTCACGGGGTACAATGGGGATCATATTTTCAGGACACTGTATGTGCGGGAAAGCAACTTTCTCTATTGGTCTATAATTCACCTCAATCCTACCTTGAGCCTAAATTCTGAATCCATCGTCAGTTCAGATTAAACTGAGCCTATTCAGGATTCCCCCTCCTTCTTTCGCCCTGGCATCAGGGTAGAGGGGAACGAGGCAGTTTCTGGACCTGGGTCAGCCTCTGTCCATGCACATTTGCTGGGCTGTGCATGATTTTTTTCTGTCCTTTGCTGATGTCCCAGGCCGCTCAGACATCAGCAGCGATGTGCACATCTCTCATCCGGTGCCTGACTCCATGTCCATGATGCTGTGGTACTTTGTTGCATCCGCTCGCTCACTGGGATCACCACACCTCCTCAGGTAAGCCAGCTCACCCCTATCTCTCATCTCAGCCCTTCTCGGGGCTCTGGAAAGGTGACTGCTCCCCACACCTTGAGGGAATGGCAGAAGCTTAGGGGCTGCCCCTCTTCCGAAACCGCCTTGCGACCAGGCCTATTGCTCTGCAGTTAGCCTGTGCCCGGGTGTGGGCCACTCTGGGCCTTCCACATTGCAGACCTGCACGAGAAGCAGGGCCCAGGGATCCTCTGATCTCAGATCCCCAAGTCTCCCTGGAGGTTCTGTCACCTGTTCAGCCCAGGAGAAGGGGATGGATGCCCTGTCCTTTCCACACACCTCCGTCCCGCAGCCTGAGGAGAGTGGTCACCTCCTCTCCTTTGGTTTGATAATTAGGGATTGGCCCAGCATGTACTCTTCTGAACTTATTTTTAGGCCAAAACACAGGTCCTTGGAAGCTCAAAAGCTAAAAACATAACTCAGTGTTTGCCTTTGAATTCCTGCTCGAGGTGTGTTTGTGGAGGGTGGGAATGGAAGAGATTGCTAGGACTAATGGTTAATTTAAAAAAAGAGTTAAGTCTCGGTGATATCATCTCACAACAGTGAAATTCTGTGAGTTTCTAAGGTCTCAGGGGGAGCAATGGCAGAATTTGGACCAGAACTTAGGGCTCCTCACAAGAGCTAGGAGTCCGGGGGCTGGGTCACAGCTCCAGCAGCGTCTGCCTCTGTCTCCATCTTCCCCTGGCGAGCCCTCCAGGGTAAGGCATTGCTGCCTCCCTCTGTGTCATCAAAGCACCAGAGATAACAAGGAGACACTTCTTCTCCCCCAGACGGACGTTCTGGGTGAATCCAGAGGAGCAAAGCGCCCTCTCCAACTTAGGGTACCCCTCTCCCTTGAGCTCCAGCTCAAGCACACTGCACAGGACAAGGGCCCTCAGGGGCTGCAGGCCTTGAGCAGGAGCCGAGCCATCTCCACAGTGCAGGGAGTCGGGCTTGCCATCAGACACCTTTCGCCTCCCCAGCCAGCGAGACTGATAGGCCTCACAAGCCTGTGCACTGGGCCAGGTGAGACAGAGTGACAGTCCTGCTCAGAGGGGCGATTAACTCTGGATTAGGTGGTCCACACTCCTAGCTCTGCCACTCACCCACTCTCAGTGCCACCATCAACTGACAGTGCATGTTATCCTGACCTTACAAATCCTCGGGTATAATTGCCAGGGGCTTATTAATTATTATCACTAATGCCTTGTGCATGCACAAGAGAGTGTCTTTCCTGCCAACTCACTCATCACAACAAAGATCGCACCTATGGGGTGGTGGCTAAAAGCCTGACACTTGGGGCTCAGCAGTGACCTCTGGGACTGGATGTCAAAGGGCTGAGGCCACCTTCCATGCTGTGGTCATCTGCACCGATGGTGTCTGGCCCTGAAGTGGGCTCAGGATGCCTGCTGTGCTGCAAGAGTGCCCACGCAGAGGCAGATGGATTGTCCCAAAATGCCCCCAGCACAGGAGAGCCTGAGCTTTCTGAAGGGCCCCGCCTTTGCAGCCCAGCTCCTTCCTACACATGACCAGCCCAGAACCAGACACAGGGCAGCAGCAACTCTTCAACTTTGCCTCCTGGAAGGTGAATTTTCAAAGCTGGGAGCTCCCCAGAGGTTATCTAGTCCAACAGATGGCGAAATTAGGACTCAGAGAAGGCCCTGAAGCAGCTCAAGGTCACCACGCCAATTAGTGACGTGGTGAAGTCCATACAGCTCCCTTTCTTCCTGGGCGCCTAACCAGGATTTGACGCTCCCCCCGAAGCATTCACTATACTTAAATTTTCAAGCCCATGACGACATTTATTGAGTGCTTACTATGCACTCAAACTGTTTTCTTTTCCTATATTTTTTTATTCCATTTTCCAAAATGTCCCTTGGGTATTATCTAGTTTCTGTTGTTGTTGTTTTTAAATGCACACAGACGCTATTTTAGGCACTTACTTCTTTTTTAACTCATTTAATCCTCCTGACAATGACAGTTCTGTAAGTTGTGTACTATTCTCCTTTCATACTGTTCATACCATTTTCCTTTCATGAAGGAACTGAGGCAGGGAAATGATAAATAACCTGCCCAAGGTCATTGCATGCTATTGCCAAGTTTTCATGCATAGAATTAAATGCAGGCAGTCTGGCTGCAGAGTCTGCACTTTTAATCACTACCTTATATTATCAGAAAAATAACCTATTTATTTAATGAATAAATAATCATACGTGTGTATGCATTGTCTGCTGTATGGAGGCTGGTCTAGGTGTTGGGTATACAGTGGAAAACAAAATAGGTAAGCTCTTGGTCCTCATGAAACATATTCTGGCAAGAAAGATTGAAAATAAATAAGTGAATAAAAATAAATAATTTCAAAGAATGAAAAGTATCTTAAAGGACATAAAGCAAAGTGATGTGATAACAACTAGGGGGAATTCCTTTAGGTAGAGAGGTTAGGAAAGTCTTTGTTGAAGAGATGACAGGGAGACAGCCACGTGAAAAGTCACAAAAAGAATGTTCCAGAAAGAGGAACAGCAACTGCAAAGATATCGAGGTGGCAATAAAGTTGGCATGTATGATGACCAAGAACAATAGATAGAAAAATCAATGGATGGGTGGGTAGATGGATAACAAATATGAGCAGGGCGTCAACTCAGAGTCTTAGGGCAACTTCATCCTCCTTTTCCTCCTCCTCGTAATCCAAACATTGTCACCACCCATAAAATGAAAAACAGAGGCAATTATCTAAACATCCATAGCCAAAAGAAACCACTTTCAGTAAAGAAAGGTGTAATCATAATCTTACCTAATAACCATCTGTGTTTGGGTTGTAAATGTGGCTCTAATGTTCACACTTCCAAGTCAAAGGCCAAGAACCACCACAATCTCCTAACTTGCACCATCCATACCCTATAAGAAGATGTGTCTTCAGCAGTTTATGCTAACAGGGCAGGATTCAGAACGGGAGAGAATACAACATAGCAAGTGTAGGGATTTGTGAACTGTGGGTCCAGGAAGATCTTGCACATGAGCACAGTGGATGGTACTCTGGGAAATACAATGAGGAGCATTTTGAGCAATTGAATAACTAAATGAGCAGATTTACTAGCACTCGTAATTAAGAGATGTCTAAGGAATACAGGAAGCAAATGTTTCCCTTTTGTTTCTCATAGAGAGGTTTCCCATATTCATCCAGACTTCTCATGGTTGTGTGAAACTCTTGATGCAAGCTTGAATGCTCATACCATATTGCTTGCCCAGAAGTCAACCTGGCAGTTTTCTGTTTTAAAGAGCCAATAAATTTCTCCCCCTACCCCACACTCGGAAATTAAAGAAAAAACTTCTAAATATTCCGTGGGTCAAGGAGGAAGTTTCAATGGAAATTAAAAATACAAAAAATTGAATAGAAGTAAAAATATAATATATCAAAATATGTGGTATGCAGCTAAAGCAGTCCTGAGAGAGAAGTTTATAGCACTAAATACTTACATTAGAAAAGAGGAAAAGTCTCAAATCATTAACCTAAGTTTCCACATCAAGAAAATGGAAAAGGAAGTGAAAAGTTAACACAAAGCAAGCAAAAGGGAGAAAATAATAAAGATCAGAGTAGAAATCAATGAAACTGAAAACAGTAGAGAAAATCAATAAAATAAAAAGCTGACTCTTTAAAAAAAATTTTGTTAATGATAAACCTCTATCAAGACTGACCAAGATAAAATGAAGCTACAAATCATCAATGTCAGGAATGAAGTGGGATATTAAACAGACCCCGTAGCCATTAAAAGAAGACTAATGGAATACTATGAACAACTTTATGCTCATGAAATCAGCAACTTAGAAGAAATGGACTGATCCTTTAAAACCCACAAACTACCAAAGCCAAGATGAAATAGAAAACCCAATTAGTCCTATAAATGTTAAACAGATTGAATTTGTCATTAGAAATCTTCTAAAAATAAATGGTTAGTTTCGCTGGAAAATTCTACCAAATATTTAAAGAACTAGCAAAATTTTACACAATCTTTTTCCAAAAAATAGAAGAGGAGAAAGCACTTCTAAACTCATTTTATGAGGCTAGTATTACCTTGATACTAAGCCACACAAATACAGCACAAAATAAGACAATTACAGACCAATAGCTCTTATGAATTTAAGCACACAAACCTTCAACAAAATGTTAGCAAATCAACCCAGCATTATAAAGGAAAGAATTAGACAATATGAGCAAGTTGGATTTATTTCAGACATGCAAGGTTGGTCCAACATTCAAAAATCAATCAATATAATCTACCATGTCAACACACTAAGGAGAAAAATCACATGATCATATCAGTTGATGCAGATAAAGCATTTGACAAAATTCAACACCCATTCATAACAAAAAAACTCTCAGCGAAGTATAAATAAAAAAGAACTTCCTCAACCTCGTAAAGAGCATCTACAAAAACCTCCAGCTAACAGCACATTTATGGTGAAATTTGGAGTGCCTCCCCTCTAAGACAGAGAACAAAGGAGGAAAGTCCACTCTCACACTCATTCAGTTTAGTACTGGAAGTTCTAACCACTGCAATCAGGCAAGAAAAAGCAAAAAGACTGGAAAGGAAGAAATAAAACTGATCCTCTTTGAAAATGATGTATTGTCTGTACAGAAAATCTCATGGAACCTGAAAACAAAACAAGCCAAAAACAACTAGAATTAATAAATGAAATCTGCAAGAATGCAGAAGAGAAGATCAACACACAAAAATCACTTGCATTCCCACATGCTAAAGTGAACAAGTGCAAACCAAAATAAAAAGATCATGCCATTTACAATTGTTCCAAAGAAAACACTTAGGTGTAAATTTAAAGAAAAATCTACAAAGGGCTGGCCCGGTGGTATAGCAGCTGGGTTCACGCACTCCACTTCAGTGGCCTGGAGTTCGTAGCTTCAGGTCCCCAGCACGGACATACACACTGCTCATCAAGCCATGCTGTGGTGGCGTCCCACGTACAAAACAGAGGAATATTGACACAGGTGTTAGCTCAGGGCCAATCTTCCTCACCAAAAATAAACAAACAGAACAAAAAAACAAAATAAAAACAACATCTATAATATCTGAAAACTACAAAATGCTGATGCAAGAATTCAAAGATCTAAATAAATGGGGAGGCATGCCATGTTCATGCATGCCTAAACAAAGCAAAGATGTCAATTTCCCCCATATTGATTTAAAGTAACAGCACATATGGGCAAGAGATTTGAAGGTGCGTGTCACTAAAGAAGATATATAAATGGCATATGAGCACGTTAAAATGTTCAATAGTGTTAATCATCAGAGAAAAGCAAATAAAAACTACAATGAGAAGCCACTACACACCTAATAAAACAGTTAAAATTAAAAAGAATGACAATACCAAGTGCTGGTGAGGAATGAAATAACCGGAACTCTCATAAATTGCTGGTGGGAATATAAAATGGCCTGGTCATTTTGGAAATAATTTAGCATTTCTTATAAATTTAAACATAGCCATGGGGCAGTCCCTGTGGCTGAGTGGTTAAGTTCGCGCGCTCTGCTGCGGCAGCCCAGGGTTTCGCTGGTTCAGATTATGGGTGCGGACATGGCACCGCTCATCAGGCCATGTTGAGGCGGCATCCCACATGCCACAACTAGAAGAACCTGCAACTAAGATATACAGCTGTGTACGGGGGGGGTTGGGGAGATAAAGCAGGAAAAAAAAAAAGATTGGCAACAGTTGTTAGCTCAGGTGCCAATCTTTAAAAAAAAAAAATAGCCATTTAAGCAATCTCGTTTCTTGGTATTTATATATATGTAGGAACAAAAACTTTATGTGCATGTTTAGAGGAACTTTATTCATAATATCATACAAGTGGAAATAATATATTGTCCATCAATTGATTAATGGGTAAATTGTGATACTTGCTTACAACAGAATGTTACTCAAAAAGAATGAACTACTGAAACACAAGGGACAGCTGAATCTCAAATGCGTCATAATAGGCATTTTAAGTGAAAAAAGCTGGACACAAATGACTGTGCCTTGTGATTCATTTTATGTAAAATTTTAGAAAAGGCAAAACGGAGCAACAGAAAACCAAACAGTGGTTGCCAGCAACCAGGGGTGGGAAAGACGTAGCCTTTAAAGAAACACAGGGAGCTTCGGTGACGGAATGCTCTAGATCATGACGGAGGAGGTAAAGCCACACGACTGCACAGCTAGCAAACTCATGGAAGTAGGCTCGCACTTTAAAGGTAAATTATAATGCACTAAAGCTAATATATATTTTACAATTTCCACCAAATGAAGACAAAGAACTTTTTAAAAATCTGTACACATTGACACCAAGTTGAGCTCAAAGAAAAGGGTGCACAAAATAAGCAAGTTTGATAATGGGCAATAGGGAGAAAGTTCTGGATCACACTGGCCTCCATGGGCCAAAGCAAGGTGAAAAGTGGGACCCAGCACAGATGTTCAACAAATATTTCTTTAATGAGGGAATGAACGAGTGAGCAGGATGGCCGAGGTTTGAGTAAGAGCAGAAACAGCCTCTGGCTGCTGTCATCCGGGAGCTGCCGGGCGCTCTAGGCCACATGTCCGTCTATTGAACATAGCTGATTTCAACCAACATGGACAACAGAGGAGGCCGTTCTGTGACGGTGATGGAGTGAGACAAAAACAAGACCCTCTCTAAACCTGTCTGAGCAGGACCAAAACAAGAGCACCACGCAGACCACGTGGAGACCAAGCATGGCCCTCTCCCTAAGATCTGGAGTGAGTGACACCTCTTTGCCGATTTTTTGCCCCACTCCGTTTCTCCTGCCTCCTCCAAGTAGAAGACTAAGACAGCCTGTGGTGGAATTGCCCCCACTTCGTTACAGCACCCAATCCCAAGCCACCCTTGATGCCAGCTTGAGCTGCAGTCTCCAGCATCAGTTCAAATCCTGTAGAAAGGCCCTCCTGCTGAGCGCCTCTTGCTGAGCCTCCCCTGGCTCCCCGTGGTGCGCAGGCCCCTTGGGTCTGGCACAGCTGTGCGTCTGATGGTCTTTAGCTGGTGGTTGCAGAGTGTGTCTGGAAGCATGGAAGCCTATCCAGGACTCCTCGGAGCCCTGGTTGTTTGCATTTGTCCTCAGCCCATAGCCCTCAGGGGGAAAGTGCCCAGGTGCTGGCAGTACCCACTCACCCACCAATGTAAATCTCAGCTCATTCGAGTTGCAGGGGCTCAGCAATGAGGCCACGGTCATCCCAGGGCCCCTGCACCCTTTCCCGTTAGGTTACAGCCTGTTTGGCACCAGCAGCAGCATTCATGGGGGGATCAGCAGCCGGAGACAAACACTGGTGACTCTCCTCCTCCTAGTGGGGGGCGGCACGCAGCAGCACATGAAGGAGCAGGAGTGTCTCCTCTTGTCCTTGCATTTAAGCAGTTCCTGTGAGCATCGGGCCAGTGCGTCCTGGCGGAGGAACGCCCAGTTACGTGTTCCAGACGCTGAGGGTCTTCTCCAGCACCAACCTCACATCTTCCGTATTTTACATCCTCCACAGGAGTCACTGAACTCCGGACTGTCAAGTGGCCCCCTGACGCCAGCCTGTGGTGAGGATCTCATGGAGGATGGCCACTAGGACCTTGACAGGACAAGTAAGCAGCAAAGGCTGAAATATTCTTAATGTTGGCAGACCCTTCCAGGTTCAAACCCATCAAAAGTACACTCAGGCATTTTAGAAATTAATCCTAAGTAAGTAATCACGGATATACTGAAACATTTAACTATTATGACACTTTAGCTGTACAAAAATAGGATTAAAAAAGATGTAAATTTGGTAACAAACTCAACATCCCAATATGGAAAGTCTGATCAAATTGATACATTCTGATAAATACCATGCAAACATTAAAAATGACATATTAAACAACTTTTGACAGAGGAAGGTGTTCAAGATATATTTTTCAGTGAAAACTATCAGATCATCAAATAATGCAATATAATCCTGTTTTGTAAAAATAACACATATAATACGTGTGCATCAAATAAATGGCTGGAATGTTATCCTAGTGGAAAGTGGTGGGAAAAGGTAATTTTCACTTGTTTTTTCTGTGTCTTCCGAAACGTTTCTACCATGAGCTCACATCTTTCAGGATCATGACAGTGAATGCTCAGACTTGTGTTTGTCTTATATGCCTGTCTGAAGAGAGCCTATGTTATGCCATGAATTTGGGGGAGCGTTGGGATCAGATGTCCAGATAGCGAGAAGCCATGCTTCCCATCCAGGGTTCCACCAGATCAAATGGCTTGTACAGCTCAAGCCAAATTCTGCCACTCTCCGAGATTAGACTCTGCCCTTTAAGGGGAAATTGGGGCAAGGAGTTAGAGAAGACGTTCCTTAGAAAGCAGTATACCATACCACCATTTTTTCTGATTCTTGCATCTCTATGTCACCAAAATGAAGAAACACTAACGAAAAATCACAGAACCCTGGAAGCTGGAAGCTGCTGAGGCTGAGCAAGAGGATGTGCCACGGTCGCTATTTGGTGATGGAGCCCAGACCTAACCCCTCCTGTCTCAAGCTCTTCCCCATGGGCCATGCTGCCCTTCATGGTGTGCACTACCTTGATTTAACCAAGGGTGACCGGTTCCTGCCAGAACAAATAGAATGGATACGGTAGGTGGGGGGTGGAGGCAGTTGCCCCCAAACCTCAAGGCCACGCTTCCAAACCCCTGTCCTTCAGATGCAGTCATGGCGCTCAGAATAGACCAGGCCTGAGAGCAAGTCCCAGGGCGGCCATTCACAAAGCAGATGGCGACCCTGCCATTGAGGATGGCCCTCCTGAGGCATTGTGTCCGAAGCCCACATGGGCTCCAGGAAGGGGTTCATTTTGTCTTGTTTTAGTCTACTGATTTCACTTCATTTCACTTTTCTCTCTTTCCATTGGTGAGAATGGCGAGGACAGTCTCTCACCCACTCCTGCGGTGAAGATGACAGCGTGGGAAATGTTGGCCCAGGTTGCCATCTGTGACCATAAACTAGAGCCTTGGCAGAACTGTCCACTGAGGTGAAATTTAACTTAGATCCTCAATATATCTGAGAAGGAGAAGGGGACATGGAGGTCAGCCATCTTGACCCCCAACCCAGAGACCCTGAGACAGCCATGTGAAGTTCCATGGCCCTGGATGCCCAGTCTGACCAACCAGAGCCCAAGGTGGACGTCTGCGTAGCCACGCAGGCAGGCTCTGCTTGTCACTACTGCACTCCTGCTGGGTTTCCCCGGGGCCAGGTGCCTGAATCACTTGAGGGACCCGCAGAAACTGAGTCTCCAGATGCCAGGCCCTGGACTGTGGGTCGGGGAGGGGCAGCAGGTGGTTCTGTGGTGTGGCCAGGGGCAGAGTCAGGTCCAGCTGTGCCAAGGTTCGTGACGGGATGCCTTTAACCCAAACCCACTCAGTGACGTTTTCCTGACATAACCTGGTGCCAGGGCCACTGGGAACAGATAACCAGCCTGCGTGCCGTCCTATGGAAACTTCACAGGCAGGTGCTCTGCCGGGGCGAGAGTGGGTTCTGGGGTACCAAGGACATGGGCGAAGATCCTTGGCGAGGCTGGGAGTCTGCCTCCAGGAAGCCCGTATCACCGGCATGGTCCTCCAGCACGCAGGTCCTGTTTGCTCAGCAAGCCTGTCGCTAAACGGACAGAGGTTTCAAAAAACGCACGTTTTCTTAGAAGGTGACTCTGACGTGAGAGACTGTGTTTCTTTTCCCCCAGTTAGAAATGGATGTTTGCAAAACGAGCTCTGGATTCTGACTCTTATGAGCAGGGCTGTTGGTTATGAGCCATCTGTATCCCGTATGAATGTCTACCCAATCCTGCCTACAGGGCACGTTTGCCTAACGGGAGAACTCGCACAAGACACTCGGGGGTGAGAACAGCAAACGTCATTTCAGACACGAATTAATTCCTATTAGGACAGGCTATTTTTGTAACAGACCAATCTCTTTTTTTAAAGTATTTTTACCAGTATAAATCCCACATCATTTCCTCACCACCGCTCTTTTTAGGTTTGGCTAATCAGCTCATACAAAAGTTCCAAGCAGAAGCTAGGTTTTCAATCATTTCCCAAAGGCTGCTCACACTCGACGGGTCGTACAGGGAACAGTGGCTTTTTTAAAACATGCATGTGCTGGCCATGCCTGGAGTGGGGACCTCAATCTTCCCTGACTGTTGGAACCATCTGGAAGACCCGTCCACAGAGGCCCGGACTTCATTGTTCTGAGTGAGACCAGGCATGAGGATTTTTTATTTTGTTTTGTGTTGTTGAGGAAGACTGGCCCTGAGCTAACATCTGTTGCCAATCTTCCCCTACTTTGTATGTGGGATGCTGCCACAGCATGGCTAAGGAGCAGTGTGTAAGTCCACGCCCGGGATCCAAACCCACAAACTCCAGGCCGCCAAAGCAGAACACAGGCATTTAACCCCCATGCCACCCTGGGCCTGCCCTGAGGATTTTTTAAAGATACGTGTTTTCTTATTTGCAGTCAAGACTGAGGACCACTGGCCTAGAGACAGGGGACAAGACAAGAAGCGTTAATTAAGCAAAGCTTTGTGAGGATTCCTGGTGGTAGAATCCTAAAATCTTACGCTCAGCGGCGAGTAGTAGAACCAGAGAAAAGATGAGGCCATTTTGAAAACCATCGATGCTCCCTCTTCCTCAGGAAGGAGCTGAACTCGAGACGCCCTGTGCCGTTCAAGCAGGACGGCAGTGTTCCACACGCCCTGCAGCGGCAGAGAGTAAATCTGAAGGCGACAAGGGAGGATCGGCGACAGGGAGAGATATGAGCACAAAGATTGTACATTAAAGAAATCTGCGGCAATTCCAGGATATTGACAAAGGTACATGCTGATAGCCAAGGAGCATGTAAGGATTTTAATACCATGGCTCCAGTTATGACTAGAGAAGCGTAATTAGGTACTAAATTACAATGTTAATATTCATTGGAACAAATAAGTACTTGTAGTAGTAGCATCAGGGCCCTGGGAGGGCAGCAGAGGCGTTGATTAAATGGACAGGAGAGTTTCTTGGAATGAGTTTCGTCCTGGGTTTGGTGAGGTCGGCTCTCAGCAAAGCCGTTAGAGGTCAAGACGTGGACTGCGAATGGTGTCTTTTCTTCTTTTGTGGCTACACTCAGCAGAGTCAGAATTAAGCAGTAAGCACACTAGTAGCTACAAATTACAGTTCGCAATACATGCTGGAAAAAAATCGGGGAAAGAGCGCAGGAGAAGGCCACAGCGAGGACGGCCATCCAAGACAGCGGGAGGACCGCACGGGAGGAAGTCCTGAGCTCCACTGCAACATTTTTCTAGCAAAAATAGAAGAAAAGGGTCTTGCTGAGGTCTCCTATTATTGTGGACTTATCTATTTATACCTCCATTTCATCCCAAAAGAGTCTGAGGTGGGGCTTACCTGTCATCTGCAAGAAAATTAAAGTCACTTCCTAAAAGGGGCAAAAGCAAATTGAAGTAATGAGGAGTGGTGGAAGGAGGGAAGTTAAGAGGAGAGAGAGAAAGGGCGAAAGAGAAACACACACGCGCACGCACACACACACACACGCAGCTACATATCTGAGTTCCTTTCTGAAGTCCGAACCTTAAATAGAACACAGCTCTCCTTTCGCCCATTTCTCCAGGAATTGGATGTCTTCCTGCACAATTTCTTTGGGCTCCGTACAAAAGGTAAGCTTCCGGACTGAGCAATACTAATTAGCTGGGCAATCTCCAGTTTGTAACAAAAGCAAATCTATCACCAGCTGTGGAAAAAAAACAGTCCTCAGCTCCCCCAAACCCCAAAACACATAAGCTCAGCACTTTAACTGGCTGGGGTAAGAGCCATTATTTTCATTAATGGAGCTCATTTTTATTTTATTGGGCTTTTTTACTATCAGATTAAAAGCATGTTTTTATTGTAGTTTTTTCTAATGCAATCTTGGATGATGTGCTCAGAATGAATGGAATAGTTATTGTTTTAATTATTTTTTCATTTTGTGTTTTTATTTCGTTTGCTCCTTTTATTTACTACTCTTAAGTTTGCCATAATAACGCGGACGCGGGGTGCTTGAGGCCTCCACTCAGCATCCCCGCGGTGGTTTGCTTCTGCTAAAGGCCAAGGAGCAGGAGAAAGGGCCAGCGTGCTGCCGCTCGGGGAACCCAGTGGCCACCCCGCCCCATGGTGCAGCCCTCGTGAAGCGGTTCTCGGGACAGAGCCAAGGGTGTGGGCCCCTTAGGCGGAGGGAAGCAACACCAGATGTCTCCCCAGGTCGCCTTTGCTGCTGCTCTGAGCCACCCTGGCTCACTAGCAGAGGAAAGGCTGGAATGCATCTCAAGGTAGATAAGCCACAGGGCTTGTTACTGGCCAGCAGCCACCTCCCCTGATGCCCAGTTCCCTAGGGGATGTCTGGGAGAATGCACGGGTTTAACACGCAGAGACCTTAGCCAGGCTCAGGCACTTGTCCCCTGCCCATGAAGGGGGAGGAAAGACCACGAGGGCAGTCCAGCAAGTCCAGATGCCTCGGCCACCCCACGGGCTTCGGCACGGCAGGATTTCTGGATTCCTCATTTAGCACTAGAAATTGAGTGTGTGAGCTTGCTGTCCAGGGACAAACGGAAAAACTACTGGACACAGGAGTGCCCGTAACTGCCTGATGAAGGCCTCATGTGGTGCCACTCGTGGGCCAATACTCTCACTCTCCCTGGGCCTGTTCCCTACAAGGACCAAAGAAAGCATCCACGTTCTGCAGACAGGCCCCAGTCGGTGCTTGGGTTTGCCACGGCCCCTCGCTCTCTCTGCGGCTTCACATTTCATTCCCTTTACTGATTATCCTCATCTGCTGACCCCCATTTGCACCAGTGGTCCCCACAGTATGCTCTAGGTCCCCAACCTGTTTGGCCTGTGAATTCAGATCTGGCAAAGATCATGTTACTACCCTCCTCAAAGGGATTCCCATTGCATTTGAAACAAAATCTCATCTCCTTGCAGACCCCAGGAGGCCCCTGGGATCGGAGGCTTCCTGTCCTCTGGGCTCATCTGCCCTTCTCTGCTCTACTCACCTCATACTCTACTCCAGCCACGCCAGCCACCCCTGCAAGGATCTCAGACTGCCCTCTGCCCTCTGCCCGGAGGCTCCCCCCACACATCTTCATGCCTATAGGGGATTCTCAGAGAGGCCACCCTCCTCACTCTCTGCCTTCCCCCATTGCTCCCTGGGCCCTCACCTGCCTTCATTGTGGCACCTGTCACCCCTGACCTTACCTGCTCTGCAGCAAGGTCAGATGACACTCTGACACTTAACCAGCTCTGTGACTTTGAGAAGCCCACCTAGCCCTCTGTGTCCCCCTCTCCTCCTCTGATATAAGAGATGATAGTACTGCCCAGTGTTGTGGGTGTGAGGATTAAATTAGGTAACACCTCTGAAGAAAGGGCTTAGAATGGCGCTCGGCAGAGAGAAAGCACGCAAGTATTGGCCGTGATCATTTTTATGATTAGATTTATATAATATTTATTTATATAACTGGTATAATCTACATTTAATACGTAATCATAATTAGTAGTAGTCTTTTATTCCTGGAGAGCCAATGCAGAAGCCTGGTCGCAGCTCAGCCTGGGCACTGAAGCGCAGGGCCCCAGCGTGCTGGCCAGGTGACACGCGATCGTGACGAGTGCTGAACATTTTGCTTTATAAATGTGTGCGCCGCAGCTTTGTCATTCCCTGCTGGACTTTCCACAGGCAAGGGATATCTGGCAAAAGTAACCAAGCAAAGTCTGCCCATCTGAAATCAAGAACCCCCTGATGGCCTGGCCCCATATTACCCCAGTATCCTGGCGGAAATAGGATTTGACTGCTGTGGAACTCACAAGCACACGGTGGAAGGACAATGCACCCGTCCACAGAGCTGGCCAAGTCGTGGCTGGTGCTCAGGACACTGCAGAACCTGGCACGTGAGTATGAGTCATGATAAATGGACTTCCTTTGTTTACATAACTTAGATTTCAGCATTCTCTCCAAGGTAGGAAATCTCCTTCCAAACTGTCTTCATGAAAGAAATAGCTCGTTAGACGCAGTGTTCACTTCCCTGAAGGGAACAGCATCTCTTGTTAAGTGGAGTTTCTTTCCAGAAATCGGTGCCTGGACTTTGTTAAACTGTGTTCAATATTCTGTTTCAATCCTTACTTAAAATGCTCATTTAGAAAGAATTTGTTTTGTGAAATGAGACACGTATGAATCAAAGGATTCAATAAATTGAGTTAGTGATTCAACATTTATTAAGAAGCGAACTTTACGGGGATTTAAAGCATCGCATCCCTTCCATTTGTGGGAAGCAAGATGAAGGGGTCTCAGCCGTACTCTGTTGGTCTGGGGAGGGCAGGAAGGAGACAGCTGAGTTCTGGGTTCACCTAGGCTCCAGAAATTCCTGAGTCATTCATTGGAGGCAGGCAGCAACAAACAAGTCCTTGGCCAGACACTTGGGCATTGACACATCTAGTGCGTTTACCGCTTGTCCCCGGACAACAGTCATTTATTGGCCACCTCCATATGCCCAGAACTGTTCCCTGTGCTGGAGATACACCAGTGAAAAGGGAGTCCTAGGTGTCTTCTAACAAACACTCCTGGACCACCTGCCAAGCGCCCAGGACTCCTGTGCTGGGGCCGAGGGATGCAGCGCTTTCCCTCCCTGTGTTCATTCTCAGGTGGAGGGACAGTCAGTGAAAGCATAAATGATGGAAGGTCAGCGGTGACAGGTGCCACGACAAAAGAAAAGGCAGGTGAGGGCCCAGGGAGCGATGGGGGAAGGCAGAGAGTGAGCAGGGTGGCCTCTCCGAGAATCCACTGTAGGACAGAGGCATAAAGACGTGCAGGGGGACCCTCCAGGCAGAGGGCAGTCTGGGATCCTTGCAGGGGTGGCTGGCGTGGCTGGAGTAGAGTATGAGGTGAGTAGAGCAGAGAAGGGCAGATGAGCCCAGAGGACAGGAAGCCTCCGATCCCAGGGGCCTCCTGGGGTCTGCAAGGAGATGAGATTTTGTTTCAAATGCAATGGGAATCCCTTTGAGGAGGGTAGTAACATGATCTTTGCCAGATCTGAATTCACAGGCCAAACAGGTTGGGGACCTAGAGCACACTGTGGGGACCACTGGTGCAAATGGGGGTCAGCAGATGAGGATAATCAGTAAAGGGAATGAAATGTGAAGCCGCAGAGAGAGCGAGGGGCCGTGGCAAAGCCAAGCACAGGCCTCAGCCACTAAGCTCTGGCTGCTTATGGCCAGATCGCCCAAGTTTTCAAGGGAAGCCACGAATCCCAGTTTAAATTTGCGATTAAAAAGGATGACGCACACAGACCAAACACACCTCTCAACCATGACCAAACCCCGGGCACCAGGCGGACCCCTGAGCCCGCTTCGTCTTCTCCTGTGCTGTTCAATGGTTTCTGTCTTGTCTTCCAAACCAAGCCGTGCAGTCCTGAGGACAAGGGCCATGTCTTTTGCAAGTTTAAGCTCCTTCCAGGTAATGCTAGTGCTTGCTGGGAATTTGCGATGCCGCATTGAAGAAAATTGTTTTCCCCAGTGTCCAGTACCCACATTTTTTGTGCCCTTGCACCATGGCTCATCTGGGAGTCTTACCTTCCATTTCTTCTTCACCTTCTGAGCAGGAACTGTTGATTCTAAGCAAAGGAAGCAAAGCTGGTGGAGGGGCTCAGGGCCACGCTCACACCTGGGCAGGGAGCTGCACGTTCATTCGGGGGAGGTTTGTCCCTGGCAGCCACGTGCTCAGACATGTACCGCTGAAGACCCTGCAGGAACTGACCATCCAGGCAGCTCCAAGGACTGGAATCCTCATTCTCCTCATATGTGTCTTCTTCGCCCTTAGGGTCTTCTCATGCCCTGCCCCGTCTGAAGGAATACTAGAAGGATGGACTGGCTCAGGTGTGTACACTCAGGGCCCGGTGTCGCAGGCCCTGCCAGGCTCCAGAGCTCATATCCAGGGTCTCACAGGGCACCTGTGGAACAGGGCTTCTCTCCCAAACACTGCTTCACACACTCCCCACACGCTCACGCACACCCATGCACACATGGGCTGGAGAGCCTCTGGCACAAATGACTGCTCACGCGCACAGGAGTCCTGGAGCTAATGGCTGGGCTTATCTTGTGCAACATTCCCAAGGCGCCATTTTTCATTAAGCCATTTTTAAAGAGTTTTATGACCCCATGAACAATAATTTTTTTTAGTGAAAGCGGACCGAATTGTAAGTGGCGGTAATTACACCAAACTAATTGTAGGCAAAATTAGTAAGAGGTCAGATCTGTTTGGTCGTGAAAAAATATACGCTTGGATCACACCTTAAATGATCTCCAGGAAAATAATTCATCATGGAAAATAGGAATCTTCCTAAATTAACAGTAGGTCTCTCCTACAATATCTGTAGGAATAAGATTCCTTCTGGTTTTGGTTTTTGTTGGATACCCAGTGTGTGCGTGTGTGTATGTGTGCACACACACATGCTGAGGTTGGGGAGTGGAGGAGGGGTGACACGTGGGTCTTCACAGTACCAGTCCGGATGACTAAATGTGACTAACTGCCTCCTTAGCGGGGCGCAGAGCTTGACCGGAAGTCAGGAAACTCAGTGCACCCCCGTGCGTAGAGAGCTCACACATGGTCCAACACCATCCTCCTTTCCCAGATGGGACAGCTCACTTTAAAAACATCTCACAGCTGTGACGTGATTGGACAGCATGGTGATGCTTTCCTCTGAAGGGTCATTTTAGCATGGAGGATAAGACTTTGATCATACCAGCACAGAAACCAGAAAAGTTGGCTGATGTCACCACAGAGGACAGACTCGAGATGATCCAGATGCCTTGAGGACTGATGTTCACAAAAGTGGAATTGTGTCTTTCATGGCTGTTAAGTCCCAAGGTCACTACTCATGGCTAAAATCCTATATAGTCAAATTAGCCTTGAGATCCTTTGGTAAGGACCAAGTTGGAAAGTGACATTCATCTCTCTATTAGTCTTCAGTTTTTGGCACAGATTCCTGCTTCTATAGGAGACTACTAGCTGAAGTTTATGCTTTATGTTTAAAGGGCATATTGCACAAAAAACACAGCCCTTTAAACCCAATAATCTCCTGACAGTGCTGCAAGGGCTTACCGAAAGGCACACGGACCTGAGACCTATGTAAGTGAAGATCAGACACAGCCCAAGCCCACTCCTCAGATCACAAGCCTTCTGAGTGGCGGAGAGGTCACCACACTATTCAAGTTCTTCAGACCCCTTTCTTCTCATTTGCTGAGTACCTGAAACTGCGTGACTTAAGCACGTGTATCATGGATTCCCCGTTAGCACCACTGGAGTAGGAGTGTCTCCAGCACAAATTTGCAGGAAGACAGACCAATGAATTTCATAGCAAGGAAATAGGGGGCTGAATGGCTCAGAATACACATTGAGAAATACGTGGATTCCTGCGTGCCCAGCCTGGGGGCGTCCAGAGCGGCCACCTCACTCTCATGGAGGAGCGCTTCACAAAATACACCAGGAAATATCAGATACGTGAATCGCCAAGAGGGTGAAGATTCGGCTTCTCTGGCGTATGCGTGTGCAGTCCCTGTGGGCACCCCTCCCCTCGCAGAGAATGCTTGGTGGATGGAAATAGCCACAGCTTTTGCGCATGCGTCCAGCAATGCTGGGTACCCATGTGTGAGAAACGAGGCCCAGCAGAGGCTCCTCTGGGCCATCTCCTCGCTTCACCATGTGGGTCCTTGCTAATGGTATCTAGCCTGTCAAGGAATGTGTCCAGTGACAAGAAGCTCGTTGATTCTTAGCCCGTCACATCTTGGGTGGCTCTGATCCCTAGAAATTTCACACCAGGCCTGGAAACCAGAAGTACTCCAGGGCTAAGCAGTGTTTTTTGGTTTGGGGTTTGGCTCTTCTCATAAGGGGCGTTATCTGGGTACACAGTAACCATTTATGCCCTCTGCAGTGACAGGTCTCCCTTACTATTCCCACCCCTCCAAGCTAACAAGTCATTAGCTGAGCCTCTACACCCTATCAAGACAGCGTGGGTCCCACTAACAGCCCCACAAGCCAAGGCTTGGGGAGGCTCTTTCCCATTGGGAGCCCTGGGGTAAATTCAAAGTAATCTCGTGGAAATAGAGATCAGAGACATTAGTCTTGGTCAGGACTTCAATAGGCCTGAGGCCTGGGAAGTCTACTCCAGTGCAGGGAGGTCCCTGGGAACTGTTTCCCACGACAGATCCTGAGTCATCTCCTTTAGCTTAGCTCACGAGGTCCTTCACGGCCTGGCCCTGGCTATTTCATTTCCCACCACACTTTAGCCGTCTTCGACTTAAAGATGATATTATTTCCGGAACTTCCTCCCTGCTACTTCTCCACCCAGCTAAATAATAATTCCTCTCATCCTCCAAAATAACTTGGGCATCACAGCCTAAGGGGAGAGGGGACTTCTCATCTCTCATATGGGATGGGTGTCCCTGCTCTGTTCCTCATGGGACGCGGAGCTTTCATCATCTCATCCGTTATAATTATCTACTACATGGCTGCCCTACATTCAACAGGCATCAAGTTCCCCACCCCCAGCAGGTGTGTGTCTGTGAACCCATTGTCCAGCCTCACGCCTGGCACTGGCAGGGCGGGCAGTCAATAAGCATTAAATGAATGGATAGCTCATGCTTCCTCCAAGTCGTTCTTCAGCGGCTACATGTGGCTGCCCTCGGTCAGTTTTCTATTCAAAGATAAGCAGCACTTACAGGAAGGCACCACCTAGCATATCCCATTTCTAGAAAATTTCACACCAGGTTGAAAGCATGGTATTGACCACCATTCTGAGCCCAAAAGGCAGGGCAATACCCAAGATTTGAGATCAATGTGGAAGAGGAGGCGGAGAAAAGAAGAAGGCAGGCTAGGATGAGGGACAGGAGCAGCCGGACAGACACACAAAGAAACTGACCCTCGCACCCATCTCAACAAATTCCCTCTGCTTCGCAGGCCGTGACAGGCAGGGAGGCCCGCAGAGCCCGGAGCCCAAGGGAGAGACGCCACAGCAAGTCCTCACGGGCTCGGCTGAGAACGGCTCCCAGGAAGAAAGCCCAATCAGAAGTTGGAGTTTCGGGAAAGACAATATGGCTGCAACAACTCGGATCCTTCTGAAATCTTTCAGCAGGGGCTTCAGCCAAGTAGCTACAAGAAGGGCCCTCAGAGATACAAAATCTGAGAAAAATAGTCCTGGCATCTAATTACAACAGTGCAGTTTGCTGCTTTTATCTGTAATTGGACTGTATAGTCTTTCATTCTAATTTACTTTACATCTAAACTGTGATAATCAAGACAAGCAGAACAGAATGGTCTCTAACTGGCTATCCTACTGACACCCGTTAATGCCTAATTATAACAACTAAATTAAAGATGCGACTGTAAAGAGGTGGAATATCAGTTTGAAGCATTTAATTCTGTGGAAAGAAGTAGAGATTCTAAATCCTAAGTAAGAAAATCAATATTACGCCTCATTATATTGGTATTGCTAAACAGATTAATGAAATTAAGTATTTTGTTGTGTTGCTTTTCTTTTTTCCAATGTTATCCTGATGCAATGATGGTTTGTAATGAAGGAGTACTGCAGAGGAGGAAGTCTAAATCGAGAGCCAATTTATACACCAAAATTGGGAGATAGCTAATCTCGTTTATAGAGCAAAGGTTTTCTTTTGATATGGTTAGATTTTTCGATAGGCATCACGGGTCTGGGCTCCTGCAGTCTCATAGAACAAAGACAATCTCAGCTCAAAGCTAAGGGAAGGTGCCATCTTTCCTCTTCTCGTGGGCAGATCGACAGGGACCATCTTGACAATGCCAGCATTCAGTTTGGGACAAGCATCCTTGAAGCTTCCTGCACTCATGCCCTCCCAGTCTACGCCAGGCTGAAAATGGCCCCCCATGAAAACACAGAAAACATTCACTTGGTCCCCAGAGTCATTCAGCTGGTTGGAAGCTGGAGGAGAAGCCACGAGAAGAAGCCACTGTTCAGGTCTGACAACACAGCTCGGAAGGAGAAGAACCAAGGTTGGCAAAGGGAAGGGAGGCTCCTCCTGGGAGAGGTGAGGCAGCGCACACACGGCCCTCTCCAGGCGACAGAAGCATGCCCGCCCAACCTGCCCAATGAAATTCTAGATTGTTGCTTGTTTGTTTATTTGTTCTATTTGTTTATTTTTTTTTACAATCGTCCATACTGATTTCTAAATCTTTTCACTCAAAGTCAATATAGTACTCAAAAAACTAAAAGTTGGCCAATGCTGACAGCGTACTTCATCATATGGGTCATCTCTTAATGCCCACAGCACAGAGATGCACAAAGACAGATATTTGAAGAAGCCAAAGACCTCACAAGAGAGACTGACCATTTTGACGAATCTCTAGAAATCTTCTAGAATTGGATTTACTGATCACTGAGTGACTATGGGTGAACAACTTGAGGGCTATGGTGTTCCTGACCTCCTCAGGGACGGGGACACAAAACTGAAGCAGGCTGAGGTCTTGCACCCTGGGGCCTCCGTTTATGGGTGGCTAGGCCACGCAGGACTGCAAGCCCAGCAGGCAGAGGGAAGACAGAGCCAGGGCCCCAACCAAGGAGGAAAACTCAGTTTTGGTGAGCTTATCCAGAACTTCCAGATCCTAAAAGCAAGAACGAAGAAATGTTCATTCCAAATTACATTCAAATTGTCATTTTTGGAAAATACAATTTTATTTTGAATTTTGCATGCATCATCGTCTTTTCAGATTCCTGGGGTCTTTACCAGTCTCTTACGCACATGCACAACATGAAGGCAGGAATGACGGTGCCCTGGGACACTGGTCATCACAGGCCAGGGAGAGGTCACCAGCCCCCTCAGAAAGGGACAGTATAGCTCTTGATCCTGCAGGGCCAGGCACGGCTCTAATTGTCCTGGTGCTGCTGGCACTCGGAAAGCCAGCGCCATGCCCTCCCCCAGGTCCGCCTCTCAGCTGCACAAACAAAGCCAAATAAAAACTGCTGGTCCCGCTGCGACAGATGTGGCGCCTCTGCACCATCTTGTCTGTTCTTAAGGGTTTTTTTAATTGCGAACAGACAGATGTAGCTTGTCCCTTCCATCTTGTTTACGATGCTGCAGGAGCACCTGTGGAGGAACAAGTCCCTGCAGAAATCCTTGACTTCCCTTCAGATGGCTTGAGACGAACCAGCCAGCTCAGCAGCCCTGTCTGCAGATGACTCTGGGTTCTTCTGCACACGTTTGCTCCAGGCCTGGGGAAAATGGAAGAATCGTCCGTAGGATGATCCTAGTTACCTTAGCATGTGCTGCTTGGCCTTCGGGTCCGTGGACTGACTCTTGGTTCAGTCCAGCTCCTGACTGCACGGGCTGCTTCTTCCACCATTCAACCTTATGTCCACTTGTCATAGGACCCGCTGCACTGAGTGCAGAGCCCTGACCAGCCAGCGAGGCTGTAGGACCTCTGACCATCCCCACATAGATTCTCCTGGTTTCAGATGAAGTGGCCCATTACCTGGTGTAGAAAACTGACATAGAAGCCACCAGAGTGAATGCTACACGTGAGGGCAGAGAGAAGAGATGATGCTTGTAAGGAGAGCCAGGCTGGGGAATTCTCCCTGCTCTGAGTCTGACTCCAGACACCTTCTTAAAATTCTGCAGCCCTCCACATCCCATTAAAGACTGTTTGAATAGTACTCGACTGCATTAGCACAGATGAGGGAAGAGCAAGGACACAACTTGTGACTTCGTGTGACAACTGCCTCTTTTTCTTAACCTCAAGTTTTCGAGTCGCAGTTTTCGCTGTGTAACAAACCACCCCAAACTTAGTGGCTTCGAAACAACCCCCGTCTGTTTAGCCCCTGCTTCTGTGGGTTGTCTGTGTGGTGCTTCTAGTGCAGGCTGGCTCGGCTCACCACCGCGAGGCTCCCTCACGCGTCGGTGATCAGCCAGTGAGCAGGCTGGTGGGTTGGAAGGGTGAGATGGCCTTGGTCATATGGCTGGGGGCCAGAGGGACTGGTCCACATGGCTCTCATCAGGCAGCAGCCCAGCCCTGGTTTCTTCACATGGTGGTCACAACAAGAGAGTGAGGCCCCAGTGTGCTTTTCAAGTATCTGCCTGCAACATGTTTTCCACTGTCCCAGTGGCTACAGCCAGTCCCATGGCCAAGAGCAGAGTCAGTGTGGGAGGGCACCATCAAGAGGCTGGCTGCTGGGAGGGGAGGAATTTGTGGCCATTTTTGCATCCACCACAGTTGTTTTGCTTTTTGTTTTTTTCATTTTTTCTAGCCTTTTTAATAGAATGATTCAATCACTTATTTTCAATTTTTAGTATTTATAAATGGTACAAAAGGTTAGCTTTGATTCACTTTTTAATGTACAGATATCTAGAAAAGTATTTTTAAATTGTAATTAGCTTGAACTTTTGCATAAAATTTTCTTTTTACTACTTTTACTATAATTGGTCTGATAATTTGGCTTGAATGACTTTTATTCTTTAGGTTTTTTAAAGCCACAAGTTGTGTTTAATTCTTAACATCACACACATACTTGAAAAGTGTATATTTTTGTTTGACACAATTATATGGATACAGACATATGTAGATTTAGAGATAGAATCAACTTTGTCAGTAGTATTTTAAAATTTTCTCTACTGCTATTATCTGCCTGATCTGTTAATTTCTGAGAGGAGAAGGCCACATTATTATCGTGGGTTTTTATCTGATATGTGTCTATGCCATGTTGTACAAGGAATTAAAAATTAATTAATTATTCGAGAATTATGTAATTCTTATATACTCCTGTTGAAGTGAATTTTTTTATCAGTGTAAAACAACTCTCTTTACCCTGCTTAATGTTGGTTGCATGGAATTTCCTGTCATATTGGCATGGGCCAAGGATCAATAGAGCCATCACAGTGAGAATGTGGGTTAACTAGCTCCCCTATATGGTGAGGAGAATTATAAATGATTGTGCTCTTCCTAGAGTAAAGTTCATCAATATAGTTAAAATTATAAGAACACTCATTCTATTTTAAAATTGAAATTTGTGTCCAGATAATTATAGATTTACATTCAGTTGAAAGAAATAATACAGAGAGATCCCATTTACCATTTTCCTATTTTCCACCAGTGGTAACATCGGGCAAAACTACAGCACAATAGGGCCCGGCCCAGTGGCACAGTGTTTAAGTTCGCATGTTCCGCTTTGGCGGCCCAGAGCTCGCTGGTTCAGACCCCGGGAGCAGACCTATGCACCGCTTGTCAGACTATCCTGTGGCAGGCGCCCCACATATAAAGTAGAGGAAGATGGGCACAGATGTTAGCTCAGGGCTAATCTTCCTCAAATGATTAATTAATTAATTGAATATAATAATAAATAAATTAATTATTAATAAAAAATAAATAAAAACCTACAGCACAATATCACAGCAAAGATAATGGCATTGATATAGTCCACCGATCTCATTCAGATGTCCCCACTTTTACTTGTGCTCATTTGTGCACGTGTGTGCATTTGGTTCTAGCAAAGCCAATCACATGTATAGGTTCATATATTTACCACCAGTCAAGATGTAGAACAGGCCCATCACTACAAGAATCCCTCATATTGCCCTTTTACAATCATACCCTCCTCTCTCCCATTCCCCACCCTTTGTCTCTAACTCCTGCATTTATAACATTTTGTCATTTTTTAAATGTTACACAAAAAAGTCACATGCTATGTACCACTTGGAGATTGGATTTTTTTCCACTCGGGATAGTTCCCTGGAGGTTCGTCCAATTATTGCATGTATAAATAGTTCTCTCCTTTTTATTGCTGAGTAGTATTCCATGTATATATATATATATACCACAGTTTAATCATTCACCCACTATAGGATATATGGACTGTTTCTAGTTTGGGGCTATTGTGCATAAAGCCACTATAAACATTCACATACAGCTGCTTGTATGAACATAGCTCTCATTTCTCTGGGATAAATGTCCGAGAGAAGAATTTTGGGATCATTTGTCAATTCCATGTTCAGTTTTATAAGAAACTGCCAAATTGTCTTCAAGGGTAACTGCATCATTTCACATTCTATCAACAGGATATTAGTGCTCCAGCTTCTCTGCATCCTCATCAGCATTTGGTAAGGCCACTGTTGTTTACTTTCACAAATCTGATCCACATATATTGATATCATATCATGGCTTGAATTTGCATTTCCCTGACGTCTCATAATATTGAATCTTTTCACAGGCTTATTTGCCATCTGCACATCATCTTCAGTGAAAAATATAATTGTGTCTTTTGCCTATTTTCTAATTGAATTTTTTTTTGTTTACTATTGAGTTTTAAGTGTTCTTTATATATCTAGATACTAGTCCTTTGTTGGATGTGTGGCTTGCAAATATTTCTTCCCAATTTGTTGCTTGTATTGTATCTTCTTCACCTGGATTTTCAGAGAGGAAAAGGTTTTAACTTTGATGAGTCCTATTTATCAATTTGTTCTTTTATAGGTTGTGCTTTTGATATCAAGTCTAAGAAATCTGTGCCTAACCCTACATGCCAAAGTGAAGTTTTTTCTTTTTTCCTAAAGGTTTTATAGTTTTATGTTTTAAATTTAATTCTATAACCCATTTTGAATCAATTTTTGTGTAAGGCATGAGGTTTAAATTGAGTTTCATTCTCTTGCCTGTGGATATCCATCAGTCTAGCACGATTTGTCAAAAAGGCTATCCTTCTTTTGTTGAACAGCTTTTAATCATTTGTGAAAAATATGGAACACTTCATGAATTCACATGTCATCCTTATCCAGGGGCCATGTTAATCTTCTCTGTATCGTGTCAAATTTTTGTTATATCCATCACCAAAGGGAGCACTGCTCATACTTTGATTCTTCAGTTTGACTCATGGAAACTCATTTCTGAAGATGAACTTACATGTCCAAGGCTATTTAGTGCAGCATTATTTATAACAACAAATAAAATGGAGGGGGGGGTCCAAAAATAGTAGACAGGAAGAATGTATTAGTGTGTAACAAAGTACCCCAAAACTTAGCAACTTAAAACAGCAACATGTATTATGTCACAATGTCTATGACATCTGTCTTGCTTATCTGGGTTCTCTAAATGGGAGTCTGTCATAAGACTGCTCTCAGGTGGCAGCTGAAGCTGAGATTTAACTCTTGAAAGTTCAACTGGGGAAGGATCTGTGTTCAGCTCACTCATGCGTTTGTTGACAGGATTCAGCTCCTTGCAGGCTCTTGGCAAAGGGCCTCAGTCCCTCTTTGGTTGTTGGTAAGAGCCTACCCTCAGTCTGTTGCTGTGTGGGCCTCTCCATATGCAGCTTGCTTCATCATAATGAGCAAGCAGAGACAGTGTAAGAAAGTGCTAGGAGTCTTGTGTTACCTAATCTCAGAGGTGAGTTCCATTAATTTTGTTATTTTCTATTCATTAGAAGCAAATTGCTAGGTCCAGCCCACACTCAAGGGGAAGGGATTACATAAGAGTGTGAATACCAGGAGGCAGAGATTCTGGGCTCTATATCAAAGCACCTATCACAATAAGTAAATTATTACACACTCATACAATTCAATACTATGCACCCATTGAACTTTCTATAGTAATTACACGGGATATGGTGTTGCTGTCATGGGTAATGAAAAGACCCTCAGTGACTTGTTACTCAATATATTGAGTATTCTAAAATATGTGGAACTGGAGCCCCAGAAGAAGATGAGAAAAATATTAGACAGAGAAAAATATTTGAAGGAATAATTGCTGAGAATTTTTTAAAGTAAGTCAAAAAATACAGACCCACAGATCCAAGAAGCTCAATGATCTTCCAGTAGGACAAAATGAAAGAAAGTTATACCAATGAACATTCTATTGTAACTTCTGGAAACCCATAAAAAGAGATAAATCTTAAAAGAAAGCGAAGAGGAAAAGATTCTCTCTCTGTGAGAGAAACAAACATGAGAATGATAGTTTACCTCTCATCAGAAATATTGCAAGTCAGAAGACAATGGAATAATACCTTTAAAATGCTGGAAAAAAAAATTTCAACCTAGAATTATACATCCAGTGAAAATACTCTTCAAAATTTAAAATAAAATACAGACCTTTTCAGGTAAACAAAAGTGAGAGAATCATCACCAGCTGAACTGTTACACAAGAAATGCTTAAGGAATTTCTTCAGACTGAAGGAAATTGATACAAGATGGAAAGCCAAGACTGCAGGAAGGAATGGAGAAGTTTAGAAACAGCAGATATGTGAATTATATATAAAATATATTTTCCTCATTTTTAGTTTCCTTAAATAACATTTGATTATTGGAAGAAAGAAAATAATACTGTGTTGTGAAGTTTCAACATGTGTAGAAGTAAAACGTATGACAACAATAGCAGAAAGGATGGGAGGGCAATTAGTGGAAGCACATTAACTACTAAAACCAGCAAAACTACTAACTACTAAAGCCAGACATAAGAAATAGAGGATAAAATATTGAAATACTAAAAATTTTCAATTAGTCCAAGAGAAAAAAGAAACAGAACAATAAGAAAATAGAAAATAAATATGATAGTAGACTGAAACCCAACAATATCAGTAATAATACTAAATGTCATTAATGTTAGACTGAAAACTTAAGACTAAACTATATCGTGTCTACAAGAAGCACCCTTTAAATATAAAGACACAGATAAGTTAAAAGTAAAGGATAAAAAAAGATGTGTAAACAATGAGAGTGGTGATGCAGCTATTAAATCAGAGAAAGGAGAATTCAAGATAAAAATATTCCTAAAGATAAGCATTTCATAGGGACAAAGGGGCAATTCATGAAGAAGACATCCTGAATAAACTTGTACATAACAACAGATCTTCAAAATACGTGAATCAAAAACAGACAAACTAATGGGAAAAACAGACAAATTTAGAATTGTAACTGAAGACATTTCTCTCTCCAGTAGTGGACAGAACAAGTAGAACCAAAAGAAAAAAAAAAGAAAACAACTTTAAGAAAATGGAATATTTGAATATTGCCAACCAATTTAACCTGAGCTGTATAAAACACGACAGCCAACAGAAAAATGCTATTAATTTCAAGTGCACATGGAAAATTCACCAAAATAGACTGTCTGTTGAGAGATTAAAGAAGACTCAATAAATATCATACATTGAAATTATACAGAGCATTTCTCTGAATATAACAGAATTAAATTATTAGAATTAAATTAGAAATTAAAAAACATAAAATATATTTTTTAAAACTCCACAGTATTTGGAAACAACAAAATATTCTAAACATGCCATGGATCAAAGATGCGATCACAGTGTAAATTATAAAGCATTTTAAATTAAATAATAATAAAAACACAACATTTTAAAATTTATGAGATACAGCTAAGCAGTACTTGAGGTAATTTTATAGCTTTAATTGCTTATATTAGAAAATTGAAAAGGTTTAAAATCAAAAATCTGTTAAACTGAAAAGTCTAGAAAAAGGACAAATTAAACCAAAAGTAAAGAGAAATAAGGAAATAATAAAAATATCAAAGAAAATCAGTAAAATAGATTACTTTTTTGAAATGATAAACTGCTAACCTCCTAGCAAGACCAATCAAGGAAAAATAAGTCACAAATTACCAATATCAGAAGTGAAACAGGAGTCATTACTATAGATCCTACAGACTTGAAAAGGATAATACAGGGATATTATGCCAATAAATTTGACAATTTGGATGAAATGGAAATATTATGTGAAAGACAATCATACAGCTACATCCAAGAAAAGTAGAACATATAATTTGTCCTATATGTTAAAGAAATTACATTCATCATAAAAAATCTTCCCACAAAGAAAGCTCCATAACCATATGGCTTCACTAGTAAGTTCTCTCAAATAATAATAGAATAAATAATATTGACCTTTCACAAACTCTTTCAAAAGAGTAGAGGAGGAGGAAACATTTCCCATATTATTGTATAATCCTCTTACCAAAATCAGACGAGGACATTATAAGAACAGTACAGACCAATACCCCTCATTAACATAGATAATAAAATCCTTTCCAAAGTATTAGAAAATTTAATCCAGCAATATGTAAAAAATATAATACATCTCAAACAAATGAGATTATCCCCAAAATGCAGGGCTGGTTTAACATTTGAAAACCAATTGTTATCCACCACATTAAAAAATAAAACAGAACTATCACACGATGTTTCTAAAAGACCTGGAGCAAAGTCCTTTGATAAAATTTAACACCACCTGTTTCCAGCAAAACAGAAATAATAGGAAACTTCCTGAATCTGATAACGAACGTCTACAGAAAACTTACAGCTGAAAACCTTCTTAATGATGAACCACCCATAGATTTCCACCTAAGATCAGGAAGAAGGTAAGGATGTCTGCTCTCACTGTACTGGGAGGCCTAGCCCATTCAGTAAGGCAGAGGCATAACAGAAAAGGAAAAGGCGTAACAACTGGAAAGGAGGGTGGAAAACTCCGTCTTCACAGATAACATTGTTATATATGGAAACAATCCTGAGGCGATCACAAAAAATAAATACTACTTGAGCTAAGAAGTGAATTTAGTAATGTGACAATACACGAGGAGAATGTACAAAATACAGTTGTATTTCTACCTATCAGCAATACAAAATTGGATTAAACAATTTAAAAATAGCACTCAAAAAACAAAATGCTTAGAGACAAATTTAGCAAAAGATGTGCAAGAAATTTACCCTAACAACTACATACCATCGAGAGACATTTTTAAATATATAAACAAATAAAGAGTTATACCTACATTTTGGATTGAAAATCTCAATACTTCCAAGATGTCAATTCTTCCCAAACTGATCTTTTCATTCAATTCTGCACCAAACTAAATCAAAGAATCCAAATTGAAAAGCTGAATCTAAAAATTATGTAAAAATACATCTGTTAGAGACAAAGTAATTTTGAGAAAGAAAAACAAAAGCTTTTAAGACTTGTTATGAAGTGATAGTAAAAGAGATACCGTGCTTTTGGTATAAGGAAAGACAAAGAGATCGATGGATCAGGATGAAAGAATCTAGAAATACATCCACACCTAGAGAGTCAATAAATGTTTGACAAATGCACCAAAGTAATTCAATGGGGAAATAATAGCCTTTTCAACAAGAAGTTCTGAACCACGTTAATATCAGTATGGAAAAAAATGATCTTTAATTCCTACCAGGCACCACAGACAGTAATTAGCTCAACGTAAACTGCAGACCTAAACCTGAAAGCTAAAAGTGTAGATCTCCTAGAAGAAAAGAGAGGAGAATATCTTCATGATTTCAGGGCAGGCAAAGATTTCTTAGCAACAACCACAAAACATTAAATTTAATTCCATCAAAATTATAAATCTTTGCTCATCAAAAGATATTGATAAATAAATGAATAGGCAAGCCAAAACTGGGAGAAATATGGCAACTTACTTGTATTTAGAAATATAAAGAAGTCCTGTGATGCAATAATAAGGTATCCCAATACTATTGGGCAAAAGACTCGAACACGTACTTCATAAAGGAACATACATGGATGGCCCATATGCACATAGCACAGTGCTCAACATTGATAGTCACCAGGGACATACACACTACAACCCTAGTGAGATACCACTTCAAACTCCAGACAGGTTCAAGTTAAAATGACCACATCAAACGTTGCTGAGGCTGCGGAGCACCTGCAACTCTCACACACTGATGGGGGTAGAGCAAAGTGGTATAGCTACTTTGGAAACTCATTTGCCAGTTTCTTACAAAATTACACACACGCTTACCTCATGACCCAGGATTCCACTCCTTGGTATTTACCTAAGAGAAATAAAAATATATATCCACAAAAAGACTTGCACAACAATGTTAATGGCAGCAAAAAAACAACTCAAATATCCATCAACAATAGGATAAATTGTGGTATTTTCATACAATAGTGTACCACTCAGCAATGAAAGAATAAACTATTAATACATGCAACAATATGGAAGAATTTTTAAAGCATTATTCTGAGGAAAAGAATGCCTATTGCATGAGGCCACTTTATGAAACAAGTGAAACTAGTCTATGGTGATAGAAATCAGAGCTGTGCTCATCTCTGGAGAGAGGCAGCAAGAATTGATTCGGAAGGGTCATGGAGGAACTTTCTGGAGTGCGTAAATGCTCTATATTTTGATACGGATGTGGATGTGCACATTTTTCAAAACTGATCAAACTTCATATTTAAGGATCTGTGCATTTCACTCTACGTTAATGATACATCAGTAAAATTTTTAAATCTTAGCTGATAACCCTCTTTTTGGCAAACTCCTGCTTATTAGTTGCAGTCCTCAAAATGGACCCCCCAACCAAGACCCCACAATCTTATTTTGCAGCCGCTAACCTGCCAAGAGAATGAAACGGCAAACTCCAGTCTGATAGAGCTCCATGTGCATTTTTTTTCTCCAGCCACATTTCCTTGCATCTGCAACACTACCCCATAGAAAGAGAACAGATAAGAAAGCCAGATGGAATCTCACCCGAATTTATTACTGAAATAGTTCCCAGGTGAATGGCAGTACCACCTCTCTTTCATAGGCAGATACAATAGTTTACCTCTTTATGAATAGTTTAAAGACTTCTCTGATTTGAAAATTTATTAAATTTTCGCTAAATTTTGATTTGTTCTGTGTGTAAGTTCCAGCCGGTTCATACGCTTGAAATAGCAAGTGCTAAAACTGCTCAATATTTTTGTCAGCACAAGTGCCTCCCATCTCATCTTGTCCCCAGGCCCTGTCAGCACCCTCTCTGGAGTCTCCGACTCCATGGCCCAGGGTAGAGGATCTCTCAGCAGAGAGTTAGAAATGTCTCGAGAAACTCACCCGCCTCAGGTACGCGGTTTCACGGCTCTCTTCCCAACAATGAAAATAAATGGACAATTCTTTAGTGAAAGGCAGCTGGAAAGTCGTACTTGGGTTCGGATCAGTAACTTTGGGTTTGGATCCCTTGGAAATAAGCTCTTCAACCATGCTAATCAATAATTTCAAAAGTTCGGAGAAGTCTGTTTCTAAATTGTTAAGCAAGAAAAGTAAAATGCAACCGACGGTGTTCTGCTTGTGTTGGAATTTCGGTGAAATGTCATCCCTTATTCTCAAAAGACAAACATGCAGGTAGCACACGTCAGTCTATCTTATTACACCCCCCGAAGTCCGCTACCCTCAGACTCTAGTATTAGTTGAGTGCAAATTATTAATGTCATGTTAAACCAACATGAAGAGAGGGCGATCAGATGTCATTGTGTTCTCTCAGAGAAGCCCATCTGTCAGCCTTCATCAATCCTTGCCACTTTGAAGTGAATTAGGGTCCAAAGCACAGGAATTTGCCAAAGGAGAAAATTCCAAAATGCTGACAAACACACTAACTGCCTCCCCCGCAAACGCACCCCAAACCCAGCTGCTCATCCATTGGGTTGGGGAGATGAGGTCCCATTAGACACGATGTCATGGTGTGACAGGATCCAGAAGATCTAGTTACCTGTCCCAACTCAACCACCGTGTCACCATGCAGGTCCTCCACTGTCATTCTCCCTCGCTCTTCTTGTCTGACAATGTTGGGTTAGCAAGTCTAAGAATTACAGGATCACTAAACATGTAAACCAACTAAGGGGACTCACCTGAACACTCCACCCTCAAACCTCAGACTTACCTGCATGTTTCTGTCTTCCTCCTTCCTTTGTGTTGCAGTGAGCAGCTTTCCTCACGCCGAAGGCCAATTGCTCCACCTGTGCTTTGGCTCCCAGCCTCTCTTATCTTCTAGACAATGGTTGCTAACCAAGACTGCACATTTGAATCACCTGGTGAGCTTTTATTTAAAAAAGAAATGTCCCTGTCTCACCCAAGAAGGTAGCTCTGGGGAGATAGGCATAGTGGTTGGGGCATCAGCATTTTTTCAGAGTCCTCCGGGCAATTTGAACGCACAGCCAGAGTTGAGAAACTCTGATCTGGGACACTGTGCAATCCACTGTCGCCTCTGTGGGTGTCAGTTCCTTCCTATTAAGTATTTAGAGGCAATTAAGCCTTCCACTGAAAAATCCCTCCCTCAACTTCCCCCCTCAGCTGTCTAGCTCCCAATTCTCTCTTCATGATATACGACACTTTTCACCGGTTGGATTTGATTTGCCAAAATTTTTAAGAGGCTTTGCGTCCATTTCATGAGGAATATTGGACTGTAATTTTTTTATACTGTCTTTGTCTGATTTTTAGTATCAGTATTCTGGTCTTACAGAATGAATTGGGACATCTTCTCTCCTCTTCCATTTTCTGCAAAAGTTTGTGTAGAATTGGTATTATGTCCTCCTTAAATGCTTGGTAGAGCTCACAAGAGGAGGTGGAAGACTGGGGGCTTTCTTGATGGGAAAGTTGTTAACTAAAAATCCATTTTCTGTAATAAATATAGGGCCATTCAAGTTATCAAATTCTTCATGAGTAATCTTTGGGGATTCGTGTCTTTTGAGAAATTTTTCCACTTCATTTAAGTTGACTAATTTATTTTCATAATTATTCGTAATATTCCCTTATTATCTTCTTGATAGCTATAGAAATTCTATCTTCATTCCTGTTATTGGTCATTATTGCCTTCACCATTTTTTTTTTTTTTTGAGGAAGATTAGCCCTGAGCTAACATCTGCCGCCAATCCTCCTCTTTTTTGCCGAGGAAGACTGGTCCTAAGCTAACATCTGTGCCCATCTTGACAAGCGGTGGACAGGTCTGCACCCAGGATCGGAACTGGCAAACCCCAGGCTGCCAAAGCAGATGGTGTGAACTTAACCGCTGCACCACTAGGCCAGCCCTGTCACTTTTTTTTTCCGGATCAGAATACCTAGAGATTTACTGATTTTATTCAGCTTCTCAAAGAACTTGATTTTGGTTTTGGTTTCATTTATTTTTTGTATTTTTTTTTCTGTTTTCAAGCTCATTAATTTCCACACTGATCAACATTATTCCGTTTCTTCTGCTTACTTTGGGTTTCATTTCCTCCTCTTTTGCTAGTTCTCTAGGTTGGAAGCTGAGGTCATTGATTTTGAGGTCTTCCTTCTTTTCTGATATAGATATTTAGTGCTATAAATGTCCCTTTAAATGCTGCTTTAATCAGCATTAAGAAACATTAAGATACCATGCTTTCATTTCATTCAGTTCAAAATACTTTGAAATTTCAGTTTTTATTTATTTTTTGATAAACAGATTATTTAGAAGTGTCTTGTTTATTTTCTAAATATTTAGGGATTTTCCACGTATTTGTCTGTTATTTATTTCTAATTTACTTCCACTGTGGGTAGAGAACGTATATTCTATATGATCTGACTCCTGTCTCGTTTGTTGAGTTTATTTTTGTGATCCAAAATATGTTCTATCTTGGTGAAGTCCCATGTACACTTGAGAAAGTGCCTTCTTTTGTTGTTGAATGGGATGTTCCGTAAGTATGAATCACGTACAGGTGATTGATAGTGTGGTTCAGATCTTCCACATCCTTAATGATTTTTGCTCAACTTTTTAATCAATTAATGAGAAAGGATGTTGAAATCTCTGATTATAATTGTGGATTTGTCCATTTTGGCTCACAGCCCCCCTTCCCTTCACTGTGGCCTACAACCTCTTTCCAGGCAGTGAGCTGGGGCAGTCACGGGACTCGTCTCATTTGTTTTCCATCTCTTAGGAATCTGTGTCTGTTATTGACTAATATCCAGTGTCATTTTTTGATATATATGTTGTCCTTTTATTCCGGCAGGACAATATGTCCAGTCCCTCTTACCCCCTCTCGGCTGAAGCCTGAACTCTAGGTAGTGATTTTTGATACCTACTTCTTTCTCACCTCCGTAAAACCCCATAAATTAATCTCCCAAATCTCTTGGATGAACTCATTTCTCTTTATTTTCTCTTTAGTTCAAACCACCAGCTTCCCCTCCTGATTTGCCATAGCCTCCTGTCTCCAATGAGTCTTCCTCTGGCCAATTTGTCTGAACCACTTCCCAGCCCATTCGCCACAGAGCACCAGAAGAGCCTGTATAGAAGCACGACCGCACCATGCCGCTTCTTCCACCCTTGCAGTCTTGGAATGCTTCTGCTCAAAGACACCGTAAAAGAGTGAGGATATACGTCATAGACATGGAGAAGATATTTGTAACATATCTAATCAACAAATCATTTTATCCAGAATAAAGGATTTTAAAAACTCAAAAAGAAGAAAGGTCAACCCCAAAACATAAACCAGCCATTCACAAAAACGACCCATTAAATTATGAAAAGATGCCCTAGCTCTTATTAATCAGAGAAATGCAATTGAAACTATAATGACACACCAATTCTCTTCCCATGACAACATCAATTGTAGGCAGGACATATAGCAAGAGGATCACAATATGCTACTAGAGAGCATATAAATTGATACAAATACTCTGGAGAACAATCAAATCTGAAAACTTGCATACCCTATAACCCAAAAAGTTGACTCCCAAGTTTTTAGCCAAGAAAACCTTTTACATACATATATAAATATCTAAATATCAGAATTGTCATAGCAGTATTGCTTATAATAGCAAAAGAAAGTGTATAGGCTCATCAAAGGAGAATGACTATTAATGCAATGGAATACTACGCAGCAGTGAAAATCAATGAATTACAGAAGCTAAGATCATTGTAGATAAATCTAACAAACATGACGCAGAGGAGAGGCAAGTTACAGACAATTTCAGACAGTGTGATACCAATTACTAGAAGTAAGCAAAATACTGTATTTGCTTAGACACACAGACATATTATCGTAGTTTTCACAAAAAGGAAGGTAAGATAAGGATTAGGTGAGGATGATTTATTGAGAGCTGATCCTAGCAAACACCAGGAGAGGAGAGGGAAGGGAAGGTAGCCAATGAGAGGTGCTACCGTCACGGGTAACTGGAGCTCCATCCTGCAGAGAAACTCCACGCCCAGGGGCATCTCATCAGAGGGGTGAGGGAGCCAGAGTACTTATACACCAAGGCCTGTCCGTCTTTGTTTAAGGGCTGCTGGGGAGGAAGCGTTAACTCCCCAGTACTTCTGGCCTGCCACGATGGAAGCAAAGTAGACTTTGATGGCCAGACAAAAACATGTCCTGTTTTGTGAGAAAAACATGGATGTCTCCAGGCAAAAAAAAAAAAAAAAATGCTATTACTGGAAATGAGGAGTTGACCCCAGGACTGCACTGAAATGGGAAGGACGGGGAGGATGGGCAGAGCTCGGACAGTAGCTGCCGTACACAGTAGGCTAAGGGCCCAAACTCAAGCAAGAGAATGAGAATGCCGCATCAAGTACAGCGATTACTTTTGAAAGATAGGAGAGGTTTAACAGAGGAGAGAGACACAAATGGACTGGTCCTTCAATTTTTTTAGGCCAGGGGGTGGGCACCTGCAGGAAACAGCAGGCACACTCGACTGGGTAAGTTGAGGAACTGTTTACAAAGGGGAGGTCAGGGTGTGGGGAGACCACAGGGTCCTTGGGATTTTTCCCACTGGCTGGGCTAAAGAGGCAAGGAGAGGGAACAGTTCCAGGACCCTGGGTCCAGGAAGAACCTGGCCGAGGAGAGGGAGCCAGGGGCATCAAACCCACCGTGTCTCACTGCTTCCTCCCGTCTCCTGCTGGGGCTTCCATGGCCAAACCCAACAGCACGCAAGAGAGGCCCAGAGGAGTCAGCTCTCTGGGGCATGGAAGAGAAGGGTGGAGAACTGACCTGGAGGCAAAGAGGTGTTGAGCACAACTGGTGTGGGTTGTGTTGTTGTTGTTTTTTCATATTTTTGAATGCCTTAAATCCTGCTGAATGTATTTTTCAAATATATGTTTCATGTGTTGAATTGCCATGTGCATAAACACCACAACCTAAGAGGGCCACCTGGTCTGCATCCTGCCCCAGTCCTTTCATCTCAGCTCCCTCTTTTGTCACCGCTCAGGTCCTTTGTGGTCCTATGCATCGTCCATCCTCTCCTGCCTCAGGGTTGCCACGCATGCTGTTCCTTTGGCATGAAATACTTTTCTCCCCCCATCTTTGCTCAGCCCACCCTTACTTAAACCTCAGGCTCCAGTTTAAATGTCTCACTCCAAAGAGGGCTTCCCTCTTCCGCCAGACCGCTGGCATCCATCTGGTGGGTACATAGCGTGTGGGTGTGAGTCTCCTTGCTAATTACACTCTCACAGCTTATTTATGAAGTCACCAGCACCGGCTCCATACATCCAATGACTGTGATGTCCTTGGGTTCTGAGGACACACAGACAAGATAAGAAACCTGATTTTATTCAGCACACTGCATGTGCCACCCCAGTAGAGAATGACACAATGTTCAAGCCTCAGTGGGAAAGGGAAAATGGCACAGATTTTGGAAACCGGGTATTAAAATATCTTGTCCTGGCTTCTCACCTCATGATGGCAACCCAACAATGCTTCTTCAGTCCCAGGGCCTTGGCTCCTTCTAGAATCCATGCCCAACTTCACTGCCTCAGAAAGGCAGTGGGAGCTTGGACAGTCTCAAGCGACCAGAGCAAAGCTCTGCTGGGCAGGCGTCTGGGTTGCCATCAGCAGGTGGAGCCGAATGGCTCTAGGCGTCCAGAAGAAATTAGTGGGGGAACAGACAGAACAGAACAAATGCTGAAGCCAGGCTGGGAATGTCTAGTCCTTCATGCTCTTCTGCCTGGTAGAGGTGACCTGTGAGAATGCAGGGACAAAAGTTTGCCCTCCTTACCTGCAACCCCGTTTGAACATCATGCATCATTGTGGCTCATATTCAGTCTCTGATATCAGGCACTCTGCAATTGTGACCGATGAATATCTTTCCATCCTTCGGAGCCTGCCTTTCCCCAGGAGGGTGCCCGATCTACCTCCAGATCCCTAGAGCCCAGCACAGCACCCGAGTCACACCTGGCGACTGATTATTTACCAAATACAGAGTCTGCAATCAGATCCCTGCCTGCAGCGCCCACATTCAATGGGAAACAGCATCCAGGCAAGAAAATGAAAACAGCCTCAGGTCAGCAACAAAGCACATCCTGGGAAAGGCGAATGAGACTACTGGGGACAGGCAACAGCTTAAATGGAATGACCCAGTGGGGCAGGGGTAGGGGAATGTGGGAGGAGGGAGCCAGAGGCGACACAGGGAGCCAGAGCCTGGATCCCCCAACCCCAGCAGCCCTGGAGCCAAACCCACTTTGGGGCCGGGCAGACGGAGGGGGCCCGGGTCCTCTCAGGGCCCCCCTGGGTTCCTCAGGGCACAGGTCCTTCTCCCCGAGGAACACAACAGGATGGGCATGGGCATGTTGGTCCATGGGGCCCAGGGGTCGCCACACAAAGGAACCACAGCTTAAAAAAGGTGATGCTCTTTAAAAGTTACAAATCAGTAGCCATCCCTTGTATGAAATTTAGACAATGCAGAAAAGAGCAACAAAGAAAATGATAATGATGCAAAATACCAGCACCTAACAATAACTACTGTAACATTTTGAGTTCTCCTTCCACATTTCTTTTTCTTAAGAGTGTGAAGTGTGCGTGTGTGTGTGTGTGATGGGTGTGAGTGTGCTGTGGGTAGTGTGTGTGCACATTGCATGTTCCGAGTTGTGTGTCTTGTTTCTTTGTTGTGTGTTAGTGCTGCTGATGTTATGTCATTGTGTGTTCCGTGTGCAGCAGGATTAAGTGCATGTATGTGTGTGTGTATGGCGGGTGTGTGAGTATACTATGGACCTTAGGTGTGAGTGTGTGTGCAAGGCATGTATGTTGTATCACGTGTGCTGTGCACGCATGTGTTGAATCTATCGCATGTACCGTGTGTTTATGTCATGAGTTTAGGCGTCATCTGTGTTGTGTATTGCTTTGCATTTGTGCATCACGTGTGTCATGTGGGAGTGCATGTGAGGGGGTGTGTGTTGTCCATGCCGTGCCATCTTGGGTGTGTACACTGTGTGTGTGAGTGACTCTGTGTGTGGCGGAGGCCCCTGCGGCCACAGAGCAGGCCAGTGGGAATGGCATCGTAGCCGTGTCAGAATTATCGCCTCTTTATGGCAAATGATATGGAATTCCAGGTACCTAATTGGTATATACTTTCCTTTAGAATTAAATTTAAACATGTAAAAGGAAGTTTGGTTCGATAAAAATATCAAGTGACTAGCTCTTTAGGAGGAGGTTTGGGAAACGCTGCGTTAGAAGAATTTTCATTCCTCCTCTCATTCTCCATGATTCAATGATACAAATTCTGAGTGTTTCTTCCTGAAACTTAAGATCAATGACAGGAAATTACCATCAATATTAACAAATAGATAAGGTAGCATTAGAGAGGCGGAGCTTTCCGACCCTCTGACCAGCCGGTCCCGGCCCAGGTGCCCTCTCACCTCCGGGTAGGCAAGACTCGTGGGCACACCTGACTCGGGGCGTCCCAGCAGGAGGAGCTGGTCCCCCCTCTGCCAAGAGGCCCACCCTCAGCCGGCCTTCTTCCTGGGAGAAGGACCACGGTTCCAAGGATGGAGCGCCCGTCTGGCTCCCCCTTGTTTTGGCCTCCTCATACTCTTCCACCTTTGCGTGCAGAATGCAGACCTGGTTCAGGGCTGTGAGAAAGATCCACCGCAGGCCTTGACCCTGGTGTGAACCTGGGGGGCCCTGTGACTGAGCCTCCCCTGACCATGAGGCTGGGCTTCAACACACATGGTGTTGACTTCCTGGAACCCCTCAGACTTCTGTGACTGTCACCATCAAGACCCCACAGCAAACGTCGTATATTGTGTCTGGCAGTTTAAATACTGCTTTCATTCACATTCAGGAAGTCCCCTGAACAAACCTGTGACGGGATATTATCATTCTGCCAAACCAGGGGTCGTGTTTGTATCCCAGGAGAGCCAAGGCGGCGGACGGCTCCAGAGGACTTCGGGTGCGTGCACAGTTGGGCCAGGTGATTCCCCTTTGAGTTTCTGATGCGTTAATAAGCAGGTAAGGCCCTTCCCTGGTGACACACGGTTTGGAAGGGACAGAGTTGGCATTTATGCCTACACCTTCTGCTGTACCAAGACCGCCAGGAGTGGCTGCGGCCTCCAGGGTTTACCCCGCCCCCACCGTTCTCAGCTGCCACCTAACCCTGTGTCCACCAGAGTCCCCGAGCTCCATGGACACACCTTCCCTCAGTGCTCCCTCTGGCTGCTGTGCTGGCCCCACCTTTCCAGGCACACAGCAATTTCTCTCAGAGACAGGCGGGGAACATAACGAATGACCAAGACCTTGAGGAAAAAAGAGAGCACACCATATTTTTCTTTCTTTCGAGATAAAAATAATATGCCTGCATGTCGGAATGTCCCGTGACACGGCTAATGTCCAGGAGCAAAATGGAAAACAGGACAACCTCCTCTTGCTGGTGTGAACACAACAGCGGGCCCCTTTGATGACCACACGGCCACAAGAGCCCCTCCCAGGTGGAGCTAGGCCAAAGAGACCTCCGAGAGCTCCAGAGGAAATTCTTTCTTTTGCTTCATTTTAGCCTTCTTCGTTAAGTAGGGCCGGAAAATATCTGTAAAAATTAACCTAAAGCTTAATGGCTTATGTAAGAATGCCTTAATAAAAATATGTCGGGAAGGTTATTGAACTGTACAATTAAACCCCTCCCACTCGATACTTTTCAGTCTAATTTCTGTCTGAAGCTTATTCAGCAAACCAAAATGCCAATGCTCTCCTTCAATTTCCACTTCTTTGAATCTGCTAATTTACGAATAAGAAACGATTTATTTGTGTTATTAGCTACATGTAACCTCTGGTTGAAAAAGTAGTTTTAAATACTGAAATCCTGAGACGCTCTGAGATCCACCAAATGTCGGAAGAATGACTGGGGTTTTTTTCTGCGAGCTGTGTCTGATTCTCATCACTTAGGGCCTCCGCATAAGGTATCACATAACAGGAAGGCTAATAACCCAGAAATAACCTCATTAAAAGAGACAGCATATCGGTCTAAACAGAATGAACTCTAAGCAGAAGAATTAGTGACCTGGAAAGTAGCAGGACGAGGTAATGGCAGTACCAAGAAAAAATACATTCCCGTTAGCGAGTCAAAGGAGAAATCACCAGCAATAAAGTAAAAATACAATAGCAGCAGAATCAGAACATTTTTTTCATGTTTTTAATCTGTTCGCATCCTGGAACATACAATTTATATCCCCCGAGTCAGACACAGTCTCTGAAATCAGGCATGTGTTCTCATAACCTCGAACACGAGACAGACTCCCAGCCCAGCCTGCTCGTGTGTTGGGTGGGTTGACCCGTTCCCACAGTCCAGCGGGTTCTGGGGCTCGGAAGTTCCCCACCGTCACAAACAGCTTCGCAGGTTGGCCCTCTTGACTACTCCCCACCCAGTCCCAGTTCATACGAGGTCTTTTCATCACACTGTGCTCTGCTCTGTGGCACAAGCCACCAGGGAAGCAAGGTCCCCCTCTGCCTCTCCACACGGGGCCCAAGGGCCTCCCTGGATTTCCACACTATGGGAACTTCACTAATACAAACCTTGCCAAGAAAATGACCATTTCCATGAAGCTCACACATGTGGTTTGGCTAATTAAAAAAGAAAGAAAGTGGTTGCATCGGAGGGAGACCATTCCTAATGGCAAGAAGTGGCAGGAGGAGCTACGCACGTGCTGTCTGCGAACTCCTGCTGCCTGGAGAGTCTGGCTCACCACGGGAGGGCCGGCGAGGCTATGTTCAAAGGATGCCCAGGTCCTGGGCTGATAGAGTGATGCCTAAACAAAGAAACAGAACTAAACTTTAAGTTGATGTAAGTGTTTTTATATGGCACATTAAGACTGGAGTTGTAACTGAGTCAGTGAGAACATCCAGATTATCTCTCACTCAAATTTTCTGTTAGCCATTCCTGGCCAGATAAAGCCACTGGACAGAAATCTCTTGTCCAGGGACCCTTGGCTTTGGAGCAGTCCCTCAGCAGCAGGAGACATAGGACCCTAAGTCCTTGTTCAAGCCAGTCCTTTCCTGAGAGAAAGAGGAAGGCTGCCATGGAGAGCAGGAATCAGAGGCCCGGGAGACCCAGGGCAGAGGGCTGAGGCACACACTGGGGCCACCTCCAGGGCTTTGGGGCCTCAGGACCAAGCAAGGGCTTCCCCTGGCCATTTAGTTTGTGTCATTCCTCTCCTACCTCCCCCTGCTCCAGCAAGTGGGTCCATCAGAGTTGAGAGCACTGGGCTCCCAGGCAGAAGACCTGATCTTGGGTTGAGGCGTGAAGCTGAGATGGGGAAAAGATGAGAGTAGACAACTCTCTGAAAAAGCCTGACAGGACATCTGGACATTTGCACCCACTCTTCCTGCTCCTCTCTGTCCCCCATGGAATCACACATGCAGGTGGGCACGTGAGTCTGGGATACACAGCCTGGACCACCAGCTCAACCACTGCTCCTGGCTTTGAGCCTGCACTCCTCTTCCTTGCCCAGATGAGCCCCTGATCCAGTCTCTCCTCGTCTCCGCACACAAGCCCAGTTCATCCCTGCCTTCACTCCGTTGTCCTCATGCCCCTTCCTGGCCCCACCATCTCCAGCCAGAACCCTCCCTTCTCTCCTCCCATCCTCATGGACACAGCACTCAAGCACCGGCTCCCTTCCCTTCCTGCTGGCTTAGTGCTCTCTGTCACTGCCAGCATCACCTCCAGGCCTAACTCCAGAATCAAGTGATCCCCCTCTTTTTGTCTGGTTTTGTTCCTTAACTATTCCCGAATAGGGACTAAACCAATGCTGCTTCTCTGGGACAGGGGTCACAGACTTGGGTGGTTCTTGCATGGACACAGCAGGAGCTTCAGTGCAGGGGATGGTGAGGACACTGGCCAATGGAAGGGCTGAAGGGGGCAGCTGTGGCCATGTGGTTAGTTTGGACCAATGCTGCCAAGTGTTCTCTTTTACCAAAAAAAACCTAAATCCAGAAATTAGGATTTTGGGGTGAAATCTCCTATGATTGGCAGCCAATCCCATAGCAGTTTTAAGCAGGAGTTGGCCAACAAGAATCTGTTGGTGAGCAACCCAGCCCTTGGCCTTAGGCTGTATGCTCCCTCCCAAGAGATAGAGAACAGCTCCCTGAAGGCGGCAGGAGTCCATCTCTCCTATATCCTTGGGCTGTGGCCCAGGGGTGGGAAGATGTCATGGGCTGGAGAGAAGCAGGGGCCATCTTGCTCCTCATTTCCTGGGACAAGGCTTCTTCCCCAAGCTCCCATCCGCTGCAGGTGAGGCCATCTTGGCTTCCCTCATAGCTTCATTAAGGCAGAGAAAAAACCATAAAGTGTTTCATTTGACTCGGCGAGGATTGCCAGAAGAGCTAAGAGCTTCTTAAGCAGATTCTTTCCAAGCCATTTGGGCCCCTTCTATAAATAAAGCTTTAGACAACTTTGGAGAAGCATATTTATTTATCTGATGGATCATAACGGCTCCTTCGGTGCCTTGAGCCCTGCGGTGTGATCTTCAAGCACTTAGCTCCCTTTCACCTAGTTAGGCCTCGTTCTGGGCAGCAAAAATGGAGTTTAACCCCTTGGATGAGACTGTGCCTGACGCGCTGCGCGCCTCCTCACGGTGGGCCTCGCTCCGATCCGGGCCATTAACACGGAGGCGGCAGCAGATGCCAAGGGGAAATTATTAATAAGCAGTGGCTGGATGACTCCAAGCCAGCAAAAACATTTCTAAAGTGGCTAACGGCTAAAGGAAAGGGGCGGGAAGAAGGGAGGAGGAAACTGCTGTGTTTTTCTCAAAACAGCAGGAAAAAAACAAAAGGAAAAGAAAAGAGGAACAATGAGATGGAGACAAGTGATTATGAAGGGAACAATTCTTTCCATCTTGGGAACTGAGACCACCTGCCTCGATTTCTGATTTCTGGCTCAGTCATCACGTGCTTTTCTTGGTTTAAATTTTGTGGAACAAGGCTTTCTCAGCCCAGCACTATTGATAGTTGGGGCTGGAAGATTCTGCGTTGTGGGGGGCTGTCCTGTGTATTGTGGGATGCTTTGCAGCATCCCTGGCTTCTACCTGCTGGATGCCAGTAGCAGCCCCCTCTCCTGGTAGGACAACCAAAGTGTCGCAGTGACGAATGTCTCACAGGGAACACAATCGCCCAGGCTGAGAACCTCCGGGTGAGGCATGGAGACGAGCCTGAGAATCAGCGCAGGAAAAACAGTGGAGGTCAAGGGGCTTGGGGATGGTCGACCCGGATTCAAGTCGCAGCCCCACCACTTCCAGGGTGACCTTGGTCAAATTCCCTCACATCTGGGTCTCAATTTTCTCATCTAAAAAAGGAGATGATACTTACCATGCCGACCACATAAGGTTTCTGTGAGAATGAAAACGTCATTAATATAATATCCTCAGCACAAAGTTTACCACACAATAAGAAATCAAATATCACCTGCTATTACTGTAACTATTAGCATCAGCATATGCAAAGTGGTCTCTATCACAACCCAACACACGCTTTCCGACCCTCTCACCAGTTCTCCGTCACAAGAAGCCTTTGCTGTGTGGAGATTGATTAGTAATGACAATCCCTGCCCATCAAATTAAAAGCTATTCCAGGATGGCCTGCTCCAGACCCTAAAACTAGTTGTTCTTGTCATGCTTGGTTGCAAGTGATTGGAATCAACTCCTACACAGAAGAGGAATGTTCTAGAAGGCTGTGGGGCAGGCTCCAGATTCCAGAATTTAAAAGGAAGATTATGGAACCAGGCTCAGCAAAGCGCAGAACCAGGGCAAATCTAGGGGCTTGGTAGCGGGGAGTAATCCATGCCCCTGTCAGAGCATGGCCTCTGGAAACTATCTGTGCCAATCATTTATTTTTTCTTTTTCTTGCATCACTCTGCTCGAGACTCAAAGTCCCAGGAGAGAACATGACTGGCTAGGCGGGGGCCACAGGCTCACCCCTGGCCTGGGGGGGACAGCAGGACACTTTAGTGGACAGGCTGTACATAGTGGGGGGTGGGGAAGGGGTCTTTTCTAAAAGGAAATTAAGAGGGGCCAGCCGGGTGGCACAGCGGTTAAGTTTGCACGTTCTGCTTCGGTGGTCCGGGGTTCGCCAGTTCTGATCCCGGATGCAGACACAGCACCGCTCATCAAGCCATGCTGTGGCAGGCGTCCCACATATAAAGTAGAGGAAGATGGGCACGGATGTTAGCTCAGGGCCAGTCTTCCTCAGCAAAAAAGTGGAGGATTGGCAGCAGATGTTAGCTCAGGGCTGATCTTCCTCAAAAAAAAAAAAAAAAGAAAAAGAAAAAAAAGGAAATTAGAGTGTTGTTACCCCCCCAAAAAATCACAGGACACTGCGGGCTGAGGGGACAAAAGCAACAAATGCTCCCCACACACACACCCAGGAGGCACCCTCCCTGCCCTTTGCTGGGGCAGTGGCTGGGATCCTTTAGCAGAGAGAGCAGAAATATTCCATCTAAGCAGGGTTCACTTTCCGCTTAGACCCTGTCCTTTAGACTGGTCTGCACCCCAGCAAAAGGAGAAGGCCATCGTTAGAGAGGCTTTCCTCTCCTCCTGGCAGAGAAGGCGGACCCGCTGCCCTCTCTCCCCACACCCTGCTCAGCATCATTCCCTCCTCTCTGCTCCGAGACCTGTGCCCCCAGGACCCCTCCTATCCTCACATCCTCACTCTGCCCAGGAGGACAAAGTCCGGCTCTCCATTCAGCCTTCTCCCACCCCTGCTCCATCCCCACACGTTTGATTCTCACCTCCAAACATGAAGATGAGCTTGACGAAACCATTCCTGGAAATAGGTCCCTGGAGCTAATTAATCCAAAGTCTCCTTCACAGAATAAACCCTCGGAGATGCACGGGAAGGAACACGGCCTCCGTGGGGCTGGAGCGAAACGGAGAGGCAAGCGCCAGTGAGGGCTGGCAGGTTGGGAGCTATCGATCTGTCAGGTCGTGAAAGACAACCTGAGAGGCGTCGTTTCTGCTGAGGCTGCTGTCCATCCCAGAAGCGCTCTCGGCCCTGAAGCGTGGCAAGAAAGCTTCCTGCAATGGCAGGATAGGGGAACACGAGACGTGCGGAGAGAGCCTTGGCACCCGGGAGTCATTAATATTTCACATGTGGAAGGCACGTGGTCCAGGGCCTACTCACCGCTCGCTGGGGAGGGTTCCAGGTAAACAAATTCACAGCATCATTAAGAACAAAACCTCACCTTTGCATCTTGTTCCCTCCTCAGAGAACGATGATGACCTAATTATCCAGATATAAGTATTATCTTTCAGGCAAAAGGATGAAAGGGCTTAACCATGTATCTGCGGTTTCTCTATCACAGCATCCTTGTGAGCAAAACTTAAGTCCTAATTTTATTAATGACACATGGAGCACTGGATCCATTTTTCCATAGACTCGGAACACGGCAGCAAAGAGATCAGACTGAAAAGTTGAAGAAAAAGAAGAAAGAAAAGAATAAGGTAAACTCGGGAGCCTGTTCTCCTCACAGTGCTTTATGTACTCAGATGAACCTTAAAGAGAAATAAAAATAAAACAAGAAATAATCAGAGGCCATTTTGCAGGCGGATTCCAGCTCCAGGATTTCTCGTGGTTTGTTCAGAGGAAGCCGGTCCCTTCCACTCGCCCCTTCCCGAGGTGGCTTGCCCTGCTTGTCCCCACTGCATCAGTCAATCCAGGTGACAAGAAGAAAAGTCACTTGAGGCTGTGGCTTCCAGCCCCACCAGTGACTTGAGTCTCACGCTGAGTACTGAAGACATCAGTCATGACAACCAGAAGAAAAAAAATTCATCAAAACTTCAATAGTTTTAGCCAAAAGGAGTGAAAACTCAGGCACACAATCAGTCAGTCTAAGGATCAGTTCGCCTTGCCTTTTTTCTTAACTGACTCTTTTTATCCGACTTCAGCAGAACCGTTTACGATCCTTGAGGGCCTTCAAAGACCATCTACGCCAGACTGTCAGCTGAAAGGAGGCGCCTCGTTAAGGATAGCACGTGAAAGAGAACATCCCACACCGTCCTTCACGATTAGACTTTGCATTCCATACCCACATTCCAAATGCATTTTACAGTTTGGTCTCTACCTTAGTCCTGGGGTCCCCAAGCCCCCAGGTGTTTCTCTCCCCAGATCTCTCTCTGAGGCCAGTGCTGACCCTGAAGAGCCGGGGTGGGAGGCCTTTTCCCGACAGCCTCCCTCTCCTTTCCCCTTTCAGGCTGTTGCCCCCTGGGTATGCCCCCACCCTTGGCGCAGATGTCGACTGTGGCTCTCTCCTCTGTCCGCTCCGGGTGGACACCCACCTCGCCCATCAGGCTGAGAGCTCCTGTGCACTGGGGCCCTGACGGCTTCATCCCCCCCAGCACCGGGCCCAGGATGGCGGCACTCCCCGGACATTGGTAGGTGACTGAATTAGCTGCCCCGTGGGATCAGCCCACAGGCCAGGGAGAGCCCACGTGGGAGGAGACAGCCTAGGAGAGCAGTTACCAGGCATTTTCAGGTGTCATCCTGGGTGGGCCAGCCGATGGGGGCTGTGTGAGAAAGCCAGGACACCCCTGCCTGGGCGGCTGGGAGGGGCGCTCTGCAGGCAGGTCTGGGCCACCTCGGAGGGTCCTGTGGTGGCTTTGCCTTGAATACGGGGCCGATTCAAACCCAACTGTGAGGCCTGATTCTCCAGGATCGCTTCTTGACATGCAAGCGGGAGATCTCCTCTGTCTCAGCATGTGACCCAGTAGCTCTAAGCTCCCCTGGGAGTCTCTCTGACTAGCTCAGTCGCTATCACGCCCCAGGGTCCTCTTCATTCAGACCTGGGTGCGCAGAGGAGAGTGAAATCCGCTCCAATGCAGGGGGAAAGAATGGCGATCAGGGAAGGCTTCACGGAGGAGGGGCAGAGCTTATCTGCACCTGTTACCACTGCGCGGGTGCCCACGTCCAGGAAGTCTGCACCCCTCTAAAGAGCGTGTGCCCACTCGCCATCAGACAGTGACCCTCTCCAGTGCAAATGCCACTCCTTTGTCACCTGTGTCTGACACACATCCCGTGCCCCATATACATATGATGGAAGTGGCAGGCAGCTTGAAAACCAAATCTAGCCTGACTTGGTGCTCTCTCTGGAGAGTCAGTACTTTTACAAATGACCTTTGACTGCCTTTTGGTGAGGCATCCCTCTCAAGTTTCCCAGAATCCTCCACGCCCTGCAGTCGCACTGCTGGCCCACTTTCTCCCGAACGGCACCTGAACGTGCCTGGCGGGATCAGCACTTGCTCCCCGAGGAATAAGTGAATGGAAGCACAGCTTCTGAAGTGGAGAGCTGGCCTCTGACAAGAAGAAATGGCATGGAGGCGGTGCAGACGGCAGGAAGCAAGGCTGAAAGGACGGCGGTGGGGAGAGGTCCAACACGGCTGCCACCGCAGGGGAAACGCTGTGCGCGGGCAGGGAGGAGAGAGCCTGGTTGTGAACAGAGGCAGGATGGGACCGGCGCTCTGGGGCCAGGACAGCAGAAATCTGACCTCCGCCCAATGTTTCCCAAAACTATCATTCTCACTCCATCTTAGCAATTTTTGTTGTATCTGCATCCCATCTGCTCTAAAATTTACTTTTTAAAAAATTGACCTAACAAAAACATTTCATCCTCATCCTAAGCAATGAGTATCAAATTCATGATTTTCATGTGCTGGTTATGTTTCTTCTGATACACATTAAAATAAAAATAGTACCAAAACGTCTACCTGTTACCACCTCAGAGTATTTAGCCGACCGATCCAAGGATCCAGGTTCCACACTGGGAATCACTCCTCAGTCTGTCCTTTGTCAAAAGCAAGCCTACGACCTAGCCCTTCGCTTCGGTGAAGCCATGTTTTTGGCAAACGAGTCGGCACTGAGGAGTCGGGTGTCTCTTCTCAGCTCTCCACGTCTGCGACTTAGAACCCATCTTGACTTTTCAAGTCTGAGTTCCACTTAATCTAAAATAGTCCAGAGTTGTGTTCATTCTTCCAATCCATTCTCCCATCTCCTCCCAACCTCTTCCAACCTCTCTCTCCTGACCTGGACACCGTCAGTGGGCTGGGCCGGCATCACCAGCAGCAACAGCGGAACTCCTTCTGAGCAGACGATGGGGCCAGAGCGCTGGGCTCACAAGCCAGCCCCGCCACTTAACACCTGTGTGATTGCAAGCACGCTGCTCAGCTTCTCTGTGGCCTATTTTCATTATCTGCAAAATGGGGATGCTAATACTATCCACTGATAGAGTTGTTGGGCCTAGTAAATAAGTTAACGCATCCAAACAGTGCCTAGAACATGAAAATCCTCAATATGTGACAGCTATCATCATAGTTACCGTTTATTATTATATCCCACTAAATAGATCTCCTTCCAAACACGCCGTTCTTCAATGGTCTCGAGTTCGATCCCCACCCTCCTCTTCCGCTCAGCTCGGCTGTCTCTTCCTGGACGGAGGCCGTTGGGTCCACCCTCTCTTTTCCACCATGCTGCGCTCTTGGACCAAGCTCTGTTCACTTCATTCCCAGCTCACAGCACCGACCTCCAGCAACCTGCAACTCTTAAACCTCACCCTCATCCACCCAACTTGGCCTAGATCATCTTTCTGCTCCTGAAATACTGGAACAGACAGCATTTCCCTATTTCCTGGCCACTCAGGAACAAGCTTTCAGACAGACTTCCAAGTCTTGTCATATTTGGCCTCACACAGCCTTGTCACCGGTATTTCCTAATGTCTTCACACCCACTCTCCTAGTGGGTCAGATCTTCCCACCACTCCCATGCTGGGTGTGCTCAGACCGCTTCTGTCCATTTCCCAACGCGCTCTCTCTTCCCTGCCCTAAAGGCCCGGCTTCTCAAGGGAGCCTTCCCTGATCACCCCTTCACAGTTACACGACCAAGGACTCCTCTTCAAGCAGCACAGCTGACTCTCGTTGCTGCCCGTAGGCCCCAGGGATCGGCAGGAGAACCTGAACTCATTTATCCCTCACTCACTGTTGTCCAAGGCTGTGGGAAAATGACCCAGCTAAGGCAATCCCAGTCTTTGGGAGGCTACAGTGATTGGTCCGAGTGAGTCAGGTGAGCCAATCAGAATCCTTCTGGAGGCCACAGTGATTGGTCCGAGTGAGTCAGGTGAGCCAATCAGAATCCTTCTGGAGGCCACAGTGATTGGTCCGAGTGAGTCAGGTGAGCCAATCAGAATCCTTCTGGAGGCCACAGTGATTGGTCTGAATGAGTCAGGTGAGCCAATCAAATCCTTCTGGAGGCCACAGTGATTGGTCCGAGTAAGTCAGGTGAGCCAATCAGAATCCTTCTGGAGGCCACAGTGATTGGTGACCAGCTGAGCCAATCAGTCATTCCTAAGGAGCTTCAAGCTGAAGCTGATGGGGAGAGTTTCTTCCCACTGGGGAAGGAAGCTCAGAGCCACCTGGGAAGAGGTGCCAGGCTTGTGGGGAGGCTGACACTCAGGGAAGCAAGTCAGAGAGGTAAAGAGAGAAAGTCCTGAGAACACTAAGTCTCTGGTTCCAGGGGCCTCTGCCCTCTCCATGATTTAACAGGAAAACAACTTCAGAATCCTGCAAATAAATTACCACAACACCCTTTTTAAAAAGCTATCCAGAGTTGGTTTATATTTTTGGAAAGTAAAGAAAGCTTATAGGATGTGGTCCGTGTTCCAGTCTTGGTTAAGTGTGTATGTGTTTTGCTTTTAGTTGCTCGTGTATATGAGCCATCTCTCTCCACAAGGAGGGGATCAAGTCTCATGCTTCCCTCCCTTCTCTCTCAGCACTTAGCACACTCTTGGGCACAAAGTAGATACTCACTAAACACTTAGGCCCACAGAGTAGGTTACAATGGGCTTGTAGGTCCAGTTGCAAATAAGAAAATTCTAGATTATCTAGAGCTGGTCGAGTCACAAATGTGCAAGAATTGAGTCACAGAGAATTATGGTTTTCTCAGTAAAGGTTGCTTAAAACAAAAGCCCATTTATCTGCCTGCAGAAGACATTTAATCAATTTACATGAGGGATTTCAAAATTAGTCAGACTGTAATGAACTATGAAATACTGATTAATGCATTTTCCCAATGTTTGATTAGAAACTTAACACGTATGCTGGCACGTTTTTACCATTACAGCATTTATATGTTAATATTTTGTTTCTTACAATTGCCAGAATAGGAATTCTGAAATGCAGAACCAAAATGTATTTCTGGTTAACAATATGTAAACGCTCTGTCTACCAGGAAGGGCTTCTTGAAGCTAAAGATGCACTTCACTTTTGGTGGGTGGAAGGAAGTAGCCCTGAGCTCCATGGCTATGGAGGCCGGTGGTAGTATTAAATTATCCAGGAGTCCCCCAGTACCCACCAGCCCATCTCCCGCCCTGGCCCTCCACTAACCAGCAGGCACTCTCGGAAAGAGGAAGTAATCTCGATTTTAGAAAGGCAGAAGGAGCCAGAATTTTCAAATTCTTTTGGCCAGAATTTGAATTTCACATGACTGGCCAAAAATGCTTATTAGGTTCCTCTCTAGGCCAAGGGAATTAGCTGACTAATAATCAGAAAGATTCAAAAATGCCTTTGGACTTGTAGAGGCCACAGTTCTAATCTTCTGAGGATGCCGCCAAAGAATTTTGTGTCCGGGCATTTCACAGAGAAGGCAAGTGAGACTCTTTTGTGTAACTGGAATGCTCTTTTTCCTGGCAAGATCAGCTGTCCCAAAACAGTGAGGGAAGCTGGGAGTCATGAAAGGGAAAACATGCCAAATTGCAAAAACCTAGTCAAATAGAAGTATGATCTTCCTAGCTTTGGTTACTTAAAACAAGTCCCACTTGTACACACTCAGAAAACATCTAAAGGGGTAGATTCACACACACACACACACACACACAAAAGTGTTAAAAATTCGCTACCCATGGGCCAGCCCAGGTTCAGTTCCCAGGCACGGACCTACACCACTCATCAATGGCCATACTGTGGGGGCGGCTCACATACAAAGAGAGGAAGATTGGGAACAGATGTTAGCTCAAGCAAATCCTCCTCAGCACAAAAAAAAATTTAAAAAGAAACCTTAGCTACCCAAGAATCTGAAGATGGATTCCCACAGTCATTTTCTAAGAGCACAAACATACTGAGGATGGCCCTAGCCAGGAGAGGATCTGACAAATGCTGCTTTTGAAAGGTACACCAGCGGAGATCCCTTCAACACAGGGCATGCCCTCCAAAACAGAAATACACAAATGCATTCACAGAGAGAAGAGGAAGAGGTCGCCTGTGTGAGCGTGCGTGTGAGTGCCCACAGTGAAACATACTTCATGATTATCGCAAGTGCAAGCAATTATCTCGCATTTAGATTTTAAGCCTCCCTCAGAATTTTAAAAATCATTATTTTGCAGGATCGCCATTATTCTGATTCATTAGCAAGGCATACTTATTAAGATCTTAAAATAACCAGGATGCTGGACATGTAAAAACATGTTTCTTGCTGTCATGACAACTAAATAACAACAATAATGCTCACATCCGAATGACTACAGGGAACAAAGTTATTGTGCCTGAATATAGATAAGTTAATTATGGAATCATCAAAAGAACAACAACTCTGTCAATGCAAAGATGATTCTAAAATAATCAATCGCGACAATCTTGTTTGGTAATTGGCTATTTGTTTCCAATATGGGATCCACGTTTGGTCTGCATGGAAATGCAGAGGGCGCTTTCGCCAGGAGAAGAAAAAAAAGGAAAACCTTTCAGTTTAGGGTTGGTGGTTGTCAGTAGCAACAAATAATGGAAAATTGCCATCTGGCTTCTTTTTTAAATGAGATTTGAATAATCAATTTAATAATGGATAGAGCACTTGCTTACAGAAATAATCCATTGTCATCGCTGGGCAAAAAAGGAAACTTTGGCACGGCAGGCAGACAAAGATCTGGAGCCGACCGTAACGTGAAGCGAACCGCTGTCTGCGTACACGCCACGGTTTTTATTTTCACCGCTGACTTTACCTGAATCAGAGGGTCCCTCTTCCCTCTATATGCTCAGCTTTGTACATGCAGCGTTTGATAATCAGGACAAAATCGACAGAGCCGTTGGCTTGCGATAGGCATTCGACTCTACCAATGGCTCGTAGGGAAGACACACACAAATGGCAGATGTTTTGAGCACATTTTTCCCCCTTCATCATGTGACACAGAGTGGGAGAGGCCTGATTTCAGCAGAACAGAGGAAATCAGAATGCATCTGGCTATGGGGTGTGTGTGTGTGTGTGTGTGTGTGTGTGTGTGTGTGTCTCCTCTGCACAACTGCACCAGAGGAAAAGACTGTTTAGAAAAAGAGAAAAGAGTGACGGGGAGGTTGAGGGGACTCATTCGTTTACATGACAAAAATGAAACTAACAGGGGAAAGTCTTCCAGCCCCACGCAAAGCAGGAATGATGGTGCCAGCATATGGGACTTGGGTCATGTCATTATATGCCATTTTTTTTAATGCAATGTGCACATACAGCATCCCTTTTGCCTCCAAAGATCCTTGATCTTTCACTAAACCGTTCACCATGTGGTTTGAAGGAGAAACAAGGGCTGGATTCCAGGCCCTGCCTCTTTTTGGAAAGCAGCATTCAGGCTCCGAATAGCAGCCTCTGGGGTCTACCGACCTGGCTCCCTCAAAGGTGGGGGCTCCTCGTAGCCTCCGATGCTTTAAAACATGAGGGTGTGAGGTAAGATTGCCTTGTGGAGCCCTGTCTTTGGCTGTTCTTTCCTCGGGACTCCTGACCCACTCTGGAAAGTTCTCATTCACCCTGCACTGCTTGGGCTCCTTGGCCTTTCTTGTTCTGTAATTCCTCCTCCGAGCTTCAGGCGGTTTGCCTCTTCTCTCACTAATGTCACATTACTGTTCACCTCTGCCCCTCCCCAGACCAACCTACTTATTCACTCCCCTGGGACCGCCAATGACTCATCCCCTCTCTAGGTCAGGGTCCCATTAACTCCCTTTGTTCATCAGGTAATTGGTTTACTCTCTGGTTTAAAGCTGGTTTACTCTCATCCTAAAGGCCCCCTCTGGTTTAGTGGTGCTTCCCTGACCCCAAGGCACCCCCGCCCTGTTTCTGCCTCAAGATCTGCCTTGGACCACAGGGCATTTTCTAGAGCCTCAGATCTGACTCAAGTCCTCTGCACATCTGTGCTGTGCAACACCGCGCGGACCCTCCTGGGCGTTGTCACTCCCCTAGCCAGAGCACCCCAGTGACTGCAGACATTTTCCCTGTGCTTCCCAAGAACTCCATGCTGCTTTCCAGAAAGAGCAAAGACAACAGGCTCAATGTCTTTCACCTTCCCACAATTATCTGAGCCGTCACCTGTCACCTATACTCTGTACAGGTGTACCATCCCTGCCTGGATGTCTGCTGTAAAGTGGAAGACTTGGGAAACTTCCAAACACATTTTTCTGTCCTCCTCACCACTCACACACTCAGTCCGAGCAGAAGCTCCCATCCTAAAGAGAGAGGTGTTTCCAGCCTTGCCAGCCGAACTCTCTTGGCTTACACTTGATTGCCTCTCACTCCTGCACTAGGTCTCCAAATGTCCTCACTCCAGCATCTTCAACACCCTCCCTCCCCCAGTTCCTTCTCCTGTCTCCTGGCAGATTAACACTGTCTTGAAGAGGCATAAAATTTCCCTTGACCTGGCATCCTAGACGTCCGAGGGGCCACTGGATACTCCAGTCAGGAATCCAAGAGAGACAGCCACAGTTCATGTGCCGCCGGAACCTGAGAGTTCAGAGGGCAAGTGTGTTAGTCCGCTCAGGCTGCCGAGACAAAATACACACACTGGAGGCTTAAACAGCACACGTTAATTTCCTCACAGTTCTGGAGGCTGGAAGTTCAAGTTCAAGGCGGCAGCAGGTTTGATTTCTCCTGAGGCCTCTCTCCTCCGTTTGCAGATCGTGGTCTTCTCCTTTGTCCTCACATGGTCTTTTCTCCATGAGCATGCATCCCAGGGGTCAGTCTGTGCATCCAAATCGCCCCTTCTCATATGAACACCAGGCCTCCTGGATCAGGGCCCCCCCAACAGACTCATTTTAACTTCACTACCTCTTAAAGGCCCTTTCTCCAAATACCGCCACCTTCTGAGGTTCTGGGGGTTAGATCCTCAACATAGGAATTTGGGGACACCACTCAGCCCATTCCCAGAGGTGAGATTGTCCAAACGGCATGTCCCCGGTGAGGAAAGGGAAGTGGCAGGTGACGTTCCCAGGGAGGCCAGGCAGTCTGGGAAGGGAAGTGAAGGAGACTGGGTCCCAACGGCCAAGATTGGAGGGGTTCAAGCAGGAGAGGCTGATCCTCAGAGACTAGCGCTGTGGGGCAGGCAAATGGGTGTGAGCAGAGAGGAAATCATGAGCCCCAGCAAAAAAATCCTCCATTTTGCAAAAGGGAGTCAGCAGTGCTGGGCACAGAAGCCACATTAGCATGGTCTCGGCAGCTAACAGGAAGCAGGACAGCAGGGGCCAAGGGCACATGGAAGAGTCCTGTGAGAAGCTGAGCGATCATAAAGGAAGAGGCCAACGCAGAAGGCCAGGTTGAGGACACTAAGAGCTGGGGTGAGGGAAGATAATTGTTGTAGAAGAAACAAAATAAAAAGCCAAACTAATATTGTTTATTCAATTTGTATACACTATGTCTAAAATCCAAAAACATTAGCACAGAGAAAAGCAATTATAAGTTCACGCAAAGGCTATTATAATGGTCACTATAATATTAATTATGTATTTGTTTATCAGAGATCCAATGAACACGTTATAGTTGTCATTTCGTGAAAGTAGCATCCCAGCCTGGATTTTTGCTGTGATGTGGAAGATGGCAATACTCCAGACACTTTTTTTTTTTCCCTGAGGAAGATTCACCCTGAGGTAACATCTGTGCCAATCTTCCTCTCTTTTGTATGTGGGACACCACCACAGCATGGCCGCCAACGAGTGGTATAGGTCAGCGCCCAGGAACCAACCCTGGGCCACCGACGTGGAGCACGCTGAACTTAAGTGCTACTCCGTGGAGCCGGCCCAGTCAAACACATTTTTATGTCCTCATGGATTCAGTTCAAGCCACAGCCCCTCCTTAACTAAGTGACTTAGCAGGACAATGGAAATACAAGCAGGTCCCTGCACTTTAAGTGTGCTCATGGTTCTTCCCAAATTCACAGTGGTGTCTCTGTGCCACTTTCCCTGTCCCATGTGCAAGCGGTACTGCTGGATCACTGACACTCTTGGTGGGCACCCAGGGAATGGTTCATCCTAGTAGCCACATTTGCATATGGATTCAGGCTTGTGACATGGGAACTGGCTTGCTAGGTGTGTGAGCCAGGATATCAATTGCTAATAGGTCTAAGAAATTAAGCAGTCTTCCATTAGATCATAACCCCCACAAGCATAACAGATTTGGCCATTACATATGAGGACGATGTTTTTGTACTCTCTTCACATAAGACAAGAAAGCCCTTGTTAAAGCAAGAGGCTTATACAGATGTTGTAGACACTTTCTAGACTTAGGAAAGGGGTCGTCCTTGCCTCAGGGCCTCCAGCTTATCAAAGCTGCTTGTCCTATGGTAGGCCCATCAACCCCGCAATAATGAACAGGTTCACAGCGTTTTGCTGGAGCTAAGGTCTGGACATGGCTCAGATTTGGTGCTTTTACATGAGGGCATTGTCAACTTTCAATCCATGGCTCCTTCCACCTCTTTGGAAATCTAAGCTTGCTCTACGGGAAGCAGGAAAGGCATTCCCTGAGGATGGGGTGTGACCAGCACCTCTCCTCAACAAGACAATATGCAGAATTGTGCGGGAAATAAAGGCACAAGCTGCGGATTCGGCGAGGAGAGGGTGACTGACTCAAGATGGGGTGATAAAGATCAATTGCCTTGGCTTGGAGTTATGACACCAACAAAGTTACAATGACATTAGCACAAAGAGAGAGACACAAATCCATTACAAAGATACAATCAAATATTCAAAAAAGCCTGGCATGCTCATTACTTATTCATGCTAATACAAGTATATTAAGAAATCTAAACAGTGTTAGCGCTCAATCACTCACAAACCAAATGAGGTTTTGCATTTATCAGAGCCCAGTCATCAGGGCCCAGTATAGCTGTACAAAGGTGGTAATGTGACATAACTGGAGATATTTATATCAGCCTACATGGAGTGAGAGATACACTAGGATTTATTAAACTGAGTAATGCCGTCACATTCAGCAGAGCAATAAAAGAAAAAACTGTGCAGAAGTCATTTCCCCAGACAATAAGATTTACCTTTGCAATCTCTTAAAGATGTTGTATAGGTTTTCAAAGGGTTGCTGGCAGCGTTTCCGACCTTAATAAACTATTTACAGATTAATTTTTTCAACAAAGAATGGTCCAAAAGTAGGTTCCATCCTTGACAGCAGCGACAGACTCTCAGCCTCTTTTCCCGACGATTCTGAGAACCGCCAAGTCGATTCTCTCTTCTCGGGGACTGCTGTCTTTTATTAAATGACATGACCTCAATTGCCACTAAAGAGAAGCCCATTGAGGACACTGAGGGGCAACCCCAGTAGCGCTCAGGTGCATGGCTTTGGGGGAGCCTGAAGGGACACTTAATAAGATACATGAGTTTCACAGCAGAGAGCACAGCATGAAACACGACAGAATATTCTTGAAAATGGATCAAGCTCCCGCTGAGACTTTCATCACAAGTTTTTCTCTCCTCTACCTTCTAGAAGATTGCTGCCACCCTGGCTTCTGAGATAACTCTCTGTCCCTCCATCTTCTCTCCTGCTCTGGAGGTTCCTCTTCCCAGGTCCTTCATGTGGGTGTCGCCTACATTTCTACGCTTGATCCCATCTCTTCACTCTCCCTGGCTGATCTCATCCATGCCCACAGCTTCCAGGGCACTTACACTCTGGGAATTCTCAAAATTACATCTCGGGCCCAAACCTCTCTCTGGAATCTCAGAGCCTCCTACCCGGTTGCTCACCACAGCACCACAGCGCAGCCAGGCACCCAGCAGGCCTCAGAGTCTCTTTGGATTATTCTTCACCTAACAGACAATTAGTCACCTGTGAAGCACCTCCGTCTCTTCCAGCTGGCCCCCTGGGAAATGCCCTAGTGCAGGTCCTCAGCCTCTTTGGCACCCATCGCTACAATCCCACCCCATCTCGCCTGCCCCCAGGGTGATCTTTCTTAAACATACCTTGGATCTTGTCACTGTCCCTGCCAAAATGACTGTGAATGGCCTACAGAGTAAAGTCCACACATTTTCCTAGTGTGCACACAGGCCTCCATGCTCTCAGTATGCACGTGCCCTTGGTGACATTTAGGCATTTGCATGCAGCATAGATTATGACCGGGCTATAAGACACTACCCCACAAGTCGTCCACGCACTCTCGTTTCTCTTGTTTGCTCATGAATCCAATGCCTGGACAACCTTCTTTCTCCCTCCTTCAAGGCCTAGCTCAAAACTGTCTCTTGGGGGAACAGCCCAAATCAGCCCCCCTCCACCTGTGCTCCTCGGGCCCTGCGCCCTCTTCCCAATGACTCCCAGGGAGATGATTATGTGACTCCTGCCTAGTTTCACAACCAGCTGCTGAAGGCCTGGTGCTGGCAGTGCCTCCCTCCTTCCTATAGTCCTGGCCTGGCCCTATTCTTGGCCCATGACAGATGCTACTCTACTCATTGCACAAAATCTCTCCTTTCCCTCTGTTTTTCTTCAGTGTGCAATGGCCAGAATCGGTATTGGAGTCTAACAAGGTCATGCCTGGTGCCAGGCAAAAGGGGGAACTCTTTCCCCATAATCCATGTCATAATCAATTCAGGTCATCTCAAGGAGCTATACTGTACTGTGCTAGTCACTGCAAAAGACACAGGACAGGGACACCTTGATGCCGCCTCTGGCAATTCAGAGTCTAAGTGGATAATCGTAAGAAGTGATTTCAAGGGACATTAAAAATCAGCATGTACCAGCACGTACAGTTGAATGCCATCTGCTGGAGCAAAAGTCTGGGAGCTGTGGGTCAGAATGCTGGTTCCACCATGCCAGTTGTGTGTCTTTGATCTCTGGCTTCAGTGTCCTCACCTGAACATGTCTTCTAGGCGAAGACACCAGCATCAACACCATAGGCGTTGTTACAAGGTGATCCCATGTGGGCTAGGACCTTGTCTCTCCCATTCACTGGTGTATCCCCCATGCCTGGCACTTAGTGGGCACTCAGCAAATATTTAGGAAGGAAGGAATCAGTGAATGAGAGAATTGAGAATGCTGTAATATGAAAATTAGGAAATTTGGGGGGAGAGAGGAATCCTAAGGTGAACCTTAAAAGAGGTTTGGAATATAATGTAAGTTTTGTATTTTGCTTCCATGCTTAAAAAAAATATTCCAACTCCTTTTCCATGTTCTAGTTTGTTTGCTGGCTACAGTCTATAGCAACTCAAAGTTTCCCCTCCATCTCTTCATCCTGTACAGAGAACATTTGAACACCCAAGGGAACGGCTTGCACTTTTCTCTACTTAAAGTCATCAGTGGCCACATCATTTCCCATAAGACACTCACCAAGCTGCTTCTACACCCCATCTGCCTCTCTGAAGAAACACACTCCTCTGCCCTGTGAGATCAAGCTCCGGAGGCCCCGAGTCTGGCTAATATCAGCTAACTCAGACGAGTGGAGCTGAAGAGAAGAATGGATTATAGACAATCGTCAATTAGAATAGAAAGCCACAAACTGGAAACCAACAGAATGATGTCTATTTGAGCTCTTTCTGGGCCTATGATTTCCAACAAGCTCATTCACCAAATATTTAACGAATGTCAGTGAATAATAAAGAAAGGGCCTCTGTTCAAGGGACTCATAATGTTTGTAATCAAAGAGTACCACTCAAGCGTTCCAGTTAGATAAAAGAAATGTGTCCCTGTAAAGACTGCTTCCCATGTAACCGCCGACCTGTTCTTCACTCCTCACGCAAAAGGAAACTTTAAGCCAGTCCGGGCCAACTGACGAACCAAAAGATGGGGTAATGTGGCTTCCCATTGTCAACACCCCCGCACAGGCCCTACAACCCATTCCCCACTGATAGGAGAAGCTCTGTTCAACAAAGCCCTGGTATCATTTCTTCTCTGAGGCTTTACCTCTCCCTTCTGGCATCAGTAAGCCTTTGCAAAATCAGATTTTGTTTCACAATACTTTGAATTTCATCAGGTAACTCCAAGTTAACATTTTCCCATCTATAGGAGTTAAAGTGAAAACTTTTATTTTTTTTAACTAGGATCACTCTTTTGTTTTACTTGTACTTTTTAAACTCAGTGCCTTTCTGGGAGAAAGCAGTAGAAAGCTTACTTAAAGAAATAATGACTGAGAACTTCCTAAACCTACATAAAGATTTGGACATCCAAGTTCATGAAGCGAATAACTCACCCCAAAATCTCAAACCAAAAGGTTTTCTCCAAGACACATTATAATAAAACTGTCTAAAATCAGAGACAATGCGAGAATTTTAAAAGCAACAGGAGAAAAAAATTTTCTCATACAAGGGAACCTCAGTAAGTCTATCAGTGATTTTCTTAGCAGAGACGTTTCAGGCCAGGAGAGAATGGGATGATACATGCAAAGTGCTGAAAGAAGGAACCTGCCAGCTGAGAATGCTGTAGCCAGTAAAGCTGTCCTTCAGACTTGAAGGCAAGATAAGGACTTCCCCTAACAAGCACAAACTGACGGAATTCATCATCAGCAGATCTGCCTCCCAAGAAATGCTGGAAGGAGCTCTTCAAGGGGAAATAAAAGGACGCTAATTAGTAATATTAAAACATATGAAAATATACAATGCAACGATAAAGGTAAGCGTATAGTCAGATTCAGAATAGTCTAAACTGTAATATGGTAGTGCGTTAACTACTTAACACTAGCATAAAGATTAAAGGACAAAAGTATTGAAAATAGCTACAGTTACAATAATGTGTTAATAGATACACAATATAAAAAGACGTAAATTATGAGATGAAAAGACAGTTCAACATACACCACATTAATAGAATGAAAGATAAAAATCATATGATCATCTCAGTAGATGCAGAAAAAAATTTGACAAACCACATACTTTTGTGATAAAAATACTCAACAAACTGGGTATAGAAGGAACATGTCTCGATACAATAAAGGCCACACCTGACAAAGGCACAGCCAACATCATACTCAATGGTGAAAGCTTGAAAGCCTTTCCTCTAAAATCAGGAACAAGACAAGGGTGCCCGCTCTCTCCACTCCTAGTCAATATAGTACTAGCAATCCTAGCCAGAGCAATCAGGCAAGAAAAAGGAAAGGTATCCAAATTGGAAATGAAGAAGTAAAATTGTTTTTGTTTGAAGAAGATATGATCTTATATAGAGGAAATCCTAAAGACTCTACCAAAGTAACTGTTAGAACTAATGAACAAATTCAATAAAATTGCAGGATACAAGATCAATATACAGAAATCAGTTGCATTTTTATACACTAACAACAAAACACCTGAAAAATAAATAAAGAAAACAATTCCGTTCACAATAACACCAAAAATAATAAAATACTTAGGAATAAATTTAACCAAGATAGTGAAAGATCTCTACACTGAAAAGTACAAGATTTTGATGAAAAAATTGAAGAAGACACAAACTGCTGGAAATATATCCCACATTCATGGATCAGAAGAATTAATATTGTTAAAATGTCCATACTACCCAAAGTCATCTTAGATTCAATACAATCCCTATCAAAATTCTAATGGCATTTTTCACAGAAATAGAAAAAAATAATCCTAAATTTGTATGAAACCACAAAAGACCCCAAATAGCCAAAGCAATCCTGAGAAGGAAGAAGAAAATTGGAGGCATCACACATCTTGATTTCAAACTATACTACAAAGCTACAGTAATCAAAGAAGTATGGTTGTGTCATAAAAATAGACACATAGACCAGTGGAACAGATCAACTGAAAGCCCAGAAATAAACTCATGCATGTACAGTCAACTAATATTTGACGAGGAAGCCCAGAATACTCCCTGGGGAAAGGACAGTCTCTTCAATAAATGGCGTTAGGAAAATTGCATAACCACATGCAGAAGAATGCAACTGGACCCTTATCTTACACCACAATAAACATAAGAACTGAAACCATAAAACTCCTAGAAGAAAACAAGGGAAAAGCTCCTTCTTGGCAATGAGTTTTTGGATATAACACCAAAAGCACAAGCAACAAAAGCAAAAATTAGTAAGTGAGACTATATCAAACTAAAAACTTCCAAATGGCAAAAGAAACGATCAACAAAATGAAAAGGCAACCTATGGAATGGGAGAAAATATTTGCAAATCATCTGATAAGGGGTTAATATCCAAAATATGCGAAGAACTCATACAACTTAATAGCAAAACAAACAAACAAAAAAAACCCAAATAATCAGATTAAAAGGTGGGCAGGGGAACCGAATAGACATTTTTCCAAAGAAGACATAGCAATGCCAACAGGGACATGAAAAGGTGCTCTACTCACCAATCATCAGAGATACGCAAATCAAGACCACAATAAGATATCACCTCAAATTTGTTAGAATGGCTGTCATCCAAAAGACAGGAAATGACAAGTGTTGGCAAGGACGTGGAGAAAAGGGAACCCTTGTGCACTGTTGGTTGGAATGTAAATGTAAATTCTTTTCCATATAGAAAACGAAGGTTTCCTCAAAAAATTAAAAATAGAACTACCATATAATTCAGCGATCTCACTTCTGGACATACATATATGTGTATATATATATATACACACACACACACACACATATGTATATATATAAATATATCTCCAAAGGAAGGGAAAACAGGATCTCGATGAGACACCTGCATCCCCCTGTTTATTGAAGCATTATTTACAACAGCCAAGATATAACAACCTAAATATTCATCAACTGATGAATGGATAAAGATGATGTGCTATATGTATAATTCAACCATGAGAAAGAAGGAAATCCTGCCGTTTGCATCAGCATAGACGAAACTTGAGGGCATTATGCTAAATGAAATAAGTCAGAGAAAGACAAATACTGTATGATATCACTTATATGTGGAATCTAAAAAAGCCAAAATCGTAGAAACAGAGAGTAGAGTGGTGGTTACCAGAGGTTGGGAGTGGGGGAAATGGGGAGACATTGGTCAAAGGGTACAATCTCCCAGTTATAAGATGAATAAGTTCTAGGGATCATGTTCAGCATAGTGATTACAGCTAATAATACTTTATTATATACTTGAACGTTGCTAAGAGAGTAAATCTTATACATTCTCACCACGAAAAAGATAACTATGTGAAATGATGGAGATGTTAGCTAACACTATGGTGATAATTATTTTGCAATATGTAAGTGCACCAAATCACACATTGTACACCTTAAACTTACACAGTGTTATCTGTCAATTATATCTCAATAAAGCTGGAAAAATAAACAAACTGTACCTCTTCTTAGTATTTTTGTTAAAGTTTTAGATGTATGCATTGGTTTAAATCATATATAATTGCTGATATTTTGATCATTTATGACCTACAAACAACTCCAGTTTATATGGTCCAACCCACCAGCTTAAATCGTATAACAGTTTTAACACAATAGGTCTGTTTTAGAAAGCGGCAGTCCCGCACGCACATGCTCTCCGCTTCCGCTCCACAAAGACGACCATTTTCACTCTTCTGGCTGATTATTCTGGTGTTTACCTCCATGACTCTAAATAGCACGTCTGTGTCTCTGCTTCTTGATTTTTTTCTGTTAGGCGTTATCAATGAACTTTTCACTTTGGAAAATAGGAATTTAATTATTTCTTAGCCCAGCCCCACCACACACATACCCTCTTTCCATTCCCTCCCCTCCCCATAACGCTGTGTCATAGTGTTGACTGGTTCAATCTATGGTTATGTTATTATGACCATGTCAATGCTATTCACGGTGGAGCTATGTATAAACAATCGTTACACCTCCATTCTTGAAAAATCTTTTGTTTCCTTGGAGGTAATAGTATTCTTTCGGTTTAGGTGTTTGTTTCCTTCGTTTTCCATGGACTTCTCATTAATTCAGCACCAAGTTTTCCCCAATCGTCTAAATCATTTCTCAAGAAGTTCGAATGCATTGCAAATCCTATTCCCCCCGACGCTGGTGCTCAGCCGTCATCGTGGGATGGCCTTCACCGCCCTCCCATGTTGGATCTCCTGCTCCCTGTACTCAAGTCTTTGTCTTTCTTGGTCCACTCTCTCTTCTTGGTAGAGCACACCTTCCTGTAGCTTTCTGACGAGCAGGAAGTAAATTATTTGAGACCTTGTATGTCTGAAAACGTCTTTATTCTGTCTTCATACTTGGTTGGTGGTTTGGCCGGGTAGAGAATTCCAGCACAGACGTCATTTCCCTTCCAAACTTTGAAGGCACTGCCTCGGTGCCTCCTGGTTTCCAGTGTTGTTGGTGGGAAGGCTGAAGTGTTTTCTCCCTCTTTCTCCGCCCCTCTCTTTCTCTCTCTCCTTGTAGTTTTTGTTTTCTGCTCTCATCATTCACAAATTTCACAGTTACAGGCCATAGTATGGACCTATGCTCATCCATTGAACTGGGCTTTCAATCTGGAAACTGTTACACTGCAGTCAAGGGAAATTTTCCTGAATTATTTCCTCAGTAACCTCCTCCGTATTCTCTATTCTCCCTTTCTGGAACTCCTATTATTCAGATCTAGATGCTTCCTATAGCAGTCCTCAGATATTTTTTATCCTATTTCTCCCATTTTCCACCTCTTGGTCTTTTTGCCCTACTTTCTAAACTATTCTCTCAAGCATATCTTCTAGCTGGATAGGGTAAGGAGGAATCAAGAGATCTGATAGCTTTTTAAACAGAGTCAGTCAATTCCTGAGACCCTGGGGCAGCCCATGGCGAAAATTTCCCTCAGCTTTCCCTGCCGGCTTAGGAACTGGTATTCTCTACTCCCCCAAGCATCTCACTACTCACCTGTTTGTCCCCCACCTTCCAAAATTCTGTTGTTGCAATTTCACCTCCTATTTCTCCTGTCCCCGAACCTTTAAACTACCCTTTCCTGTCTTTTCAGTGGGGTTGCAGGAGGAAGACCAAAACCCACTGTATACCCTATACAAAGGTTGTCTGTAATCTATATGCTGCAAATACTTCCTTCCAGTCTGACACTTGCTTTTTGCCACTGTGTATGGTGTCCCTGTAGACAGAGTTTTCTGTTGATTTCGATGTACACAAATCTGTCAATCTTCCTATTGACCAAGTTTGAAAGCTTGTAAGAGCAGCCCTTAGGATCATATTTTCTAGTCTCCACTCTTTTAGGGGTTCAAGGCATCCTGCAGCCAACATTTGTTCTTAATAAAGAAAGTCAGAGCTCTGAATGTCCTCCCACCCCTTCCCCGAGAACCTTCACTCCACCAGGAGTCCCTGGTGATTAATTCTCGAGATTTCAATTGTCCTGCATGCACTTCCCTAGGCAGGACGCCTGTCGAGTCCTCACCGAGAGCACCCATTTCCAAATCACTGCACCTCCTACCTCTCGGGGCGAAGTCCCCTGTGCACCCCGCACCCGAGCGTGCTTCATTCGCCATGCTACTCCAGGCCAGGTTCCCACTGAGTGCAGCCCTGGAGAGGAGCAAAGCCAGCTCCAGACGCTCAGACAGGGCTTGGCTTGATGCCATTTGTAAGCAGTGACTGATAAATCCAGAGCTTCGGATCAGATAAAACCTTGATAAATGGTTTCTTAGTGCACTGGTAGCGATACCTACTCCTGTCTCCTCTGAGCCACCTGCTGCCATCAGCTTTGTTTTGTTTAATCAACAGCACAGGCAACAATGCTTGAAAGCCATCACGCCAGTGAAAGATGGCACAGATAGTCCCCTACCGAAGGGGACCGGGAGACAGAAAAGTACAAAAACTCACAGCCCTGCTCAGAAGCCCCAGTGTGCCACGAACACAGCTCATCTGCCTCCATCTTGGACATCTGAACAGGAACAAAGGTGGCATCAGACGGGGGACCATAGGAGGTCTCTGAGCCCCTGCACGAATACCCAGTGTCACCAGAGCCATCCCTCGGCTGGCACGCCTCAGCTGGCTTTGGGTCACGTGCACCTGGAGGAGGTGGTGCAACAGCCGTGGCTGCTCCTCAGAAAGAGGCACGGCGGCCGCGCCCCCTCGTGCTTGTGAAATCAAAGCTCCGCCTTCCTCTCGAACAGGCCCATTCTTCACCCACAGATGCCCCCCATGAATCAGAATCACCCAAATAAAGCATTTGCATTGGCCCAGCAGAGAGGCAAGCACAATTTGTGCTTATTTAAAGGGAAAAAGCACTTGAAAAACCGGAAGTTTTTAAAAGTGCAGTTGCACAGTTGAGCGCTGCTCAGGCCCCCGCCATCCAGGGCTGCTCCACACAGGCAGCACCCCGCTGATAACTTCAGACCACTCCCTCCCCCACAGACCAGGAATCTTGTCTCATAGGCCCTCGACGCTTTCCAGGGGAGAGAAGGGAAGGCCACAGCTTTCCCAGCAGGGAGGCTGTGCAGAGAAACAAGGCACGCAGCTGCCAAAGCTCCTTATTCCCGTCCCCAGCAGAAGCAAACATGTACAGACCCAGCACAACTCTGGCCCGACGGCCTTGGGCTTGGAAATCCTCTGAAGCTGTCGCTTTCTCTATGAAATAGAGAGAGAGTGTCTCAGGCTCAAGAGACAGCAAAATCTGATTTCAAATCCAGCTCCTCCACTGACATGCTGTGCAATTCTGGGCAAGTTAATGTACTTCTCTGAGCTTGATTCCTTATCTGTAAGATGGAGATTGACATCTCAAGGTGTATTCACCCACTTAGTCATTCAGGAAATACTTCTTCAACTCTTACTGAGCCGCAGGCAGTGTTCTAGGTGCTGGCGATGGTGGTGAACAAATGTATGAACGATGTGGGTGCGGCTCAGCATGTAGGTGCTAAGCAACAATGGTGCTGTCACTCTCACTATTGCCGATAAGCTTGTCATGTGAAGCAGCTGGAATTACAGTGTGCTAGTGGCCTTTACAAGTACAAAGCCCTCTGAAGACAATCGTTCATATTATTTCTCCTATGGGTCAAGCTCTAGGAGAAGGCCAGTTGGTTACCCGAGCTTCTCTCGGTGTTCCAAGACAGCTGCCTCCAGTTCTTGCTACATCTCCTGCCTAACGCCACACAGCCATCTTAGAATTCACACCCTGAACAGGAAGGGGGGATGGCGACCTTTCTCTCCCTCCAAGTCCCAAGGTGCCTCTTTCACCTTGTGTTTCTCTGCCCACTGCTGCTTTAAGCATAAATTTCAGGATTTAAAATTGTATTTATGTGTACACGTAGATAGGTGATGATAGATAGACAATGGATAGATAGATGATAGATAAATGTAGGGATATATATAAATAGATATTGATAGATTGATAAGACGATTTGTAGATATAGGGATAGATATAGATGATTATTGATAGATAATGGATAGATAGATGATGAATAGATTGATAATAGATGGTTGATAGGTATAGAGATAGATATAGATAGATGATTGATAGATAATGGACAGATAGATGATAGATAGATATAGGGTAGATATAGATAGGTGATTGATTGATAATAGATAGATGACTGATAGACAGATAGTTAGCAATAGAAGGAGAGAGAAAGCTTCATGGGGCCTACCTACAGTAAAGGCTCTTTAAGGAAAGCTAAACGGAACCAATCCTGCCTGGAGAAGAGGCCGCAGAGAGGAGGCTAAGGGGCAAGAGGAGGGGCAGTCGGCACTGCTGGTTTCAGCCCCAGGATGCCATCGAGCTGTACGAGTGAAACTCTGAGCAGGAAGGGCCAAAGCAAAGTCAGGGACAGCCGGGGTAACTGTGAACAGCTCAGGGCCAAGCTACCTAAGCGGTCGGTCTCACTTTAGAGAGAAACACTTGCTCATGGGCCTTCATCCACGCATGATAAACAGCTGGGACCAGAAAGGCACACATACAGGAGAGAGAAAGAGCCGGTGATCCTGCAGAAGGTCAGAGGTCAGTCCATGCCAGGCCCTGGGGCAATGCCAACACTTGCCACCCTGCGCTCCTGCTGCTACAGCCAGCAAGGCAGTGTGGAGTGCCCTCCTGCCCCTGCACCACGGACTGGGCCCCGCCAGCACCTTCCAGTGCCCCCAAAGCAAGCAAGCAGCAGAGCCATCTGGAAACTCCCAGGGCCTGCCGCTTCCCTTTAGGTCACAAAGGTAAAATCGGGATGGAAACCCAAAGACCCACTTTTGTACTTAATTTCCATTGATTAAAAAATTATGTAAATGCAAAGATGTTGACACGATTAAGCCATTATGGTCTATCGTGCAATTATTTCTTTGCTAGTTCATGACGTCTCAATTGGAGGCATAATGGACTATTATGCAATGACATCTTTGCTGAGCTTTTTTGCTTGTTTTCCTCTTTTCCTTGATTTTCTTTCCTTCATCTTTCTTCTTTCAAAAAAAAAAGAGAAAGAATTTTTCATTTGCAGATCATTGACTTTTTAATGTCAGATTATTTACTCAATAGTCAATAACGATGCCTTTGGATTCATTATGGGCTATCGTGTAAATAGCTAATTGCATTAATTACAGCCTTTTTACAAATGTTTAGTTTGCAGCTCATCACACCCATGGACTGTGTAATTGCTGCTAGCAGGGCTGATGGGCAGGCACAAGCCCTGGGTGTCTGCTGGGTGACAGGGAGATGTCTGTTGCTTTTGTTCCAACCTGACCAAGTTATAACCATCAACCACATCTGTCTGTGTGTGCATGTGTCTATGTGCGTGTGCATGTGCACACATGTGTATGTAGAGGGAGCTATGGGTGTGTGCATTTGTCAGTTATCTCGCTTCATATTTGCAGAGAGACGAAGTAATTATTCTTATGCGCATGAAAATTTTGCTTTGAAAAACAAAGAAGGAAAAGTCCATGGCTTCGAAAGACCAGCATGGTAAGACATAGTGTGTCCATGAGGCCTTTTTTTTTTTTTTTGTAGCTTGTAGCTAGTGATCTCAAGAATGGACTCAGGCCCTGGGGTGTGTACAGAACAAACCTCCCAAGGACTGGAGGCAGAGCCATGAGAGTCATTGTCTCCTTGTAAACAGGGCTTTGTGCTCATGAACTGAAACTCCTGTGGGCACGGAGTCATTTGGAAGCCATCTTAATAACTTCCCAGTGCCATATTTTGCATGTACATTGGAGGTAAACTGAAGCATAAGATGGGCCAGGGCTGCCCTGAGTCATCTGGGGTTCACTGGTGGCTCCTGGAGCAAAGGGCTATTCACTACTCCCAACGTTTGCTTCTGTCTAGGCTCCCTCACCCATGTGTTCTTTAAGCGCCAGACCCCTACAGCCCTTTCTTCATTGTTCCATCTGGTTTCCATTTTTCCTTCTCTTACTCTCCCCCAGGACCACCTCACACCCTCCCCTGCTTGGGCCAGCCAGTCTCCAGCCATGGCGTCAGCCAGCATGGATGCTTTGCATGTCAGGCTTTCAGCAGTCTATTCAGAACTGAAGAAAAAGAAAAGTCTTGCTCACTCTTTAGAGACAACTCATGACACCTACCAGTGATCAGAGTGAGTTGGTATCTTTAGTAAGCAGACACAGGAGTGGTGCTCTGCCCCAAAGCAGCAAGGCCGTCCTCCACAACTAAGGCTCGCCCCACAGCCCACTGCGTACCAGACTCACCTACGAATGAAATGCTAGAAAAATATCCACCCAGTCATCACCTCTGCCCAGCACAGAACCTACAAAGAACCACGACCAGTCTTCATAAGCCACTGAATCCAAAGAGAGCGCTCATAAACCAAGCAAACAGTAGCTCACGCTCATTGCAATGCACACCTTCCAAAATCTCACTCAACTGGATGTCACTAAAAGGAGTTCAAAATTAAACAGACTCCCTAAACACACCAAAGAAAAAGGATTATCTTTTCTTCATTTTCTAAAAAAAATTGGTATTGGGGATTTATACAAAAAGTCAACTTCTGAGTTAGGTGCTACAGGCCCGTGGTGATCTCTTCCAGTGCCCCCCCTCCTTCGGTGTCTCTGTCCATTTCTCTCAGACAATAAGATCTACCTTCCCAACTGTGAACAAGACCTTGATCCACAGACACCCAACCCTCATGTGGATTCTGCTGTGCACCAAAGTAGGAAAATAAATGCAGATATTAAAAAGGATTTTCAAAATTTAAAGTCAAAAATGCAAAGATCTGGGAGGGTATCCTTCAAATAACTACCAAATGTAATTGCCCCTGGTCTTCACGCATTCTAGGAGAAAACCTTTCTCAGGGATGCAGGAAAAATGCCTCAGATGCTCTCTAATGGGAGCGTGTGGCCCCTGCATGGCCAGTGCAGCAGTGGTCCCTTCCACTCGCTCAGTGGTGACAAAGTGCTGAAGGTCCTCAGGACTTTGTAGTTTCAGCTCCCGGAACTTGAGCTCAGCAGGCTGGTGGAATACCACATAAGTGCCCCCTCTAGCTACATGTGTACTCCCCCACCTCCAGAAGGTTCTCCACTTCTATCTGATAAGTTTTAAATATTAATGGTCAGTAATAATTCTAAAATACTTCTAAAGGCAAAAATAAAATAAATATGTCCAGTCAACAGAGAAAACATACAAGGAACTAGTCTAGATGAAATTGTGACATCTGTCATTCAACTAAAAAAGAATTGGAAACCACAACATAATGATGTGGTCCTCTTTTTTTAACATAAGGGATCAGTGATACATCTCTCCTATCTAGCAACTTTAGGTACTCAAATCTATTCAGATGGTTCCACTAAAACTTGGAGATTTGGAGAAAAAGGGGGGAGGCTCGCTAACTGAAAAAGTTCTGAGTCTTTGTTGCAAGGGTCAGAAACTAATGTCAAGATATAGTTCAGGCTAAAACAAATAGATTTATCAAGAACATCCTCTGGGTGTCTCACGTAACCAGGACAGGAATGATCTGGGTCATGGGAGCCCTGGGAGGCAGAGTATTCAGAATCCTCCCCCTCAGGTCACCACTCCCCCTGCTGGCCACTCCCTCCTCCCTCTCTCTGCCAAGGTGGGCACCATGGCTGCCAAACACCTCCACGTTTCCACCGCTGGAGAGAAACAAACTTGTCTCCGTGGGGCCCAAATCCAAAAAATTTCAGTTGGCAAGTACCCCCCACTGAACCTATCACCAGTATGATCTCTAGAACCACAGCTGACCGCCAGGACCATAGGCACGTAGGGAAGGGAAAGGGTGGAGTATTCTAAAAGAAGATAGAGAAAGAGAGGATAAGCAGAGAAAACAGAGTAAATTCTCTCCGGGCAGGCAGGATGTCCACCAACGGTAATCGGGACCACATCTCACTTATTCGTGACCAGGATAGCAGGTGAGCAGCAATAGGGACAACCTAACCTGGGGTTTCACACAATCAGCAAGCATTTGCCACGCCCTTGCAACATGGACCAGCGGGAGAGAAAGGAAAGACGCTGCCCTGACCTCCAGGAGCTTGGAGTCTCAGGGCAGAGAGAGACTCACACCGAGCTCTGCTAGAGACAGGCTGGATTTAATTGGCAAGCTTTGTGGTGCCGATTGGTGGTAACAGCCAAGTACCTGAGCCCGGTCAGGAGGGTGAGGAGACAGCAGATGGTGTGAAAAGGGATTTGTATAGGCGGCTCTCATAGCCGGGGTGGCGGCAGAGTCAAAGGGAAGGGGTCGGGGTAGTTCCTGCCTGCAGATCGCCTGGAGTTTATGGAACAGCTAATGAGTCCACCTCCCAAGGCTGAGGCCACATGTCCCCTAGAACTTCTGATGAAAGATACTGTCCCTAGATGAATCATCCGGCAAGCGTAAATAAAGTTATTTCCCCTGAGACCTAGCAGGATTCCCTATAGAACTTCCCAGGGAGATGGTTCAGCCTGGACTCAGAATTTTGGGAGTTTCAGAGGAGCAAGTATTCCTGTCCAAAGGCATGGCTGGAGGCTCCATCAATTTCAGACCATCGTCGCTGCAGTCCACAGACTTGCCCTGGGTGCAATCACCTGCTCAACCTTGGGAACCTGAAATGGCTGCTTTGTGAAAATTATCCTTCTCCTTGTACACACCTGCCAGGTGTGCTGGGAGACAGCCGTGGAACTCACTTGAAGAAAACCCCAAATTAATTAATCAGTGGCAAGTGGGGGAGCTGCTCATATTACGAAGGACGATTCACACCACAAATATTCATTTCAGAGTTCTCTTTAATATCAAATCCCATGAAGCTTTTTAACTAAGAACCAATTACCAAAAGTTTGTTTCTCATACAAAGTTTCAGGAATGTGCAAAGCACATCACACATTTAGAGTATTTAGAAATATAGGAAAATTGAAGCTGGAAGTGACCACAGGAATATCCTAGGCCAGTGATTTTCAAAGCCAAGTGTGCAGAGGTGTCACCTGTGACACTTGTCAGAAAGACCCCAAGCACCTTCCCTGGACGCTCCCAGTCCACAGGCCCAGGGCAGACCCCATGAGCATGATGCTGGAGCTCCACGAATCACAGTTTGAGATGCACGGTGCCACCAATCAGGAGGGAGCCGCGAGCCTCAGTGACTCCCGGTGCCACACGCAGGCAGGGCACAGCAGGACTGGAACCCGGGGCTCTGATGTCAAACCCCACGTCCGGCTCGTGACTGCTTTTCTGTAACGCTGCAATGATGAACGGCTTCAACAACCAGAATATTTTATTTCTAATTCTGACAAGCAACAATTATTTCCCAAAGGGTGGGGCAAATAGAATATAAGGCAGAAGATAAGGATGTTTTATAAATTGAAAGAGAAGCCTCCAGTCTCATATCAATCTACACAACTTTACTCCAAAGACAACTGCACTTACTTTTTTTTCCTTCGCTTTGAAACAGTCGACTGGAAGCCAATGATACAGCAGAAAATCAAACGAAAGCTCTGTCATCCTCAAAAAAGAATACCGAGTAAACTTTTAATGCAGATGATCCTGGAACAATTTAATAGCTAAGTGATCCATGATTTTTCTTAACATATATCCTCATTAAAAGAGAGAGAGAGAAAGAAGCTAAGAAATATCTTTGGATTCAAGGCCATTTCTTTTTCTTTTACTTAATTTTCCAGGTATCTCAGCATGATCTGAATAAATTATGCTGACAATACTATAATATAAATGATAAATCATCAACACAGTTTTAGTGATATATTGCATGAGATGTAAATAATAACCAGGACTGCTAATTGGCTGGCTTCTTAGGAACAAAGCAGTAACCGTGTGACTCCACCAGTCTGGGCTCAGTCATTAAGCATTCCTGCTGGTAAGCTGTTTCCGCTGGGCTGGACGGGAAAGCAAGCGCCGCAGGCAGACCTTTGTGTGGAAGCTCTTTTCACTGGAGGGGGAGACCCTGGCGAGCCGTGGGCCGCGTTGATCTCTCACTGAGGAGCGCCAGTGGGCTGGGGCCTCCCCCTGCTCCCCTTGGGAAACTGGGTCCCCAAGAAGAAAGAATGAGTCTTAAATAAGGAAACCTCTTCACATCAGTTAAGTTGCCGAATCTTTTCCAAAAAACTCCTCTGACTCATTTTGATATTTTTGCTTTGATAACGATTTGATTACAACTTCATTTGACCAGAAACATAAGCTGTTTCTATGTGCTTCTTATTTTGAAAATACCTTGTTAGCATTCATCATATGTTTATGGAGCTTAAAAATATATTTTGTTTCATTTTCCCAAACAAATCCTTCTGCTTTCTGCCGGGGTGGAGAGTCTTATCTGCAGTGTTCCCGCTGGTCAAACAATGTCTCGGGAAAAAAATAACCTGGCGTCCAGTGGGCACATTCGTTCATTCAACTGAGGATGTCAGGCATGAGTCTAGGTCCTGGGGAGACATGGAGCGAAGGACCAAGTTTCCACTCCCACGGTCTTACATTCTAGGGGCACAGGAAGAGAGAGAAGAAAGATAAGCAAATTCTCTTGAGATCATTTTGTGTAAAACAATGCAGGACAAAGGGATAGAGGGTGATGAGTGTGCTGGATGCTGAAAGGAAGCCTCCATAAGGAGGTGACGTTTGAGTTGGTCTTGGGAGACCAGGAGGAGCCAGCATGCAAAGATTTAGGGAGGGGGTGTTCCAGGCAGAGGGGATGGCATGTACAAAGGCCCTGCAGCTGGAGCAGCCTGTTGAGTATGAGGGATGGAAAAAGAGTGGATGAGAGGAGATCAGGGGACAGCAGGTAGGGAGCTGACTCCTCTACGTAGGCAAGATCCTCCCCCATGGACCATTTGGTGGAAAGAGGCATTTCCTTCTGCCGTACCTGGGGTCTGGCGCCAGCCTTCACCCCCAAGCTCCCACTTCACGTGCCACCTTCCATCAGCAGGGCTGTGACCGAGCCACCGCCGATGCAGCTCCCACAGCCTGTCTCCTGGCAGTTAGTCCTTGCGACTGGAGTTTGTTCCCTCCTCAAACCTGCCAGTTTCCTAAGAGTTAGGGCCACTCTGCTTAGAACTTGGCCAGCCCCCTGCAGGTGTGATCAAGCTCCAGGAGGGTCTTGGATGTCCCCACCAGGGGCTGCCTGGAGGGTAACTTCAGTGTTCTCTGTCACTTTGGGATCCAGGCACCAAGGATCCCAGCCCAGACTACCCCTCACAATCAGGGACCGATGTGTTGATCCCAACAACACTCACGCCCTGGCCTGCTGCCCCATGTTCATCCTAATCCTGGCGCCTCACCATCTCTCAGGATATGAGAACGTAACAGGTGAGGTCCCTGACCTGAAAGAGGGGCCATCAGGACATTCTCTGGAGAGTTCTCTTAAGTGGCTTTCAGTGGAGGGCAAGAGTCTTGAAGGAAAGCTCTCAAGAGTAAGGAACTGCCCATAAGTATTCCTCCTTCAGATGGGCCAGCAGCCCTGGTTCCTTCCAAGGGTTAACTCAGACACTAGCCTGCACCTCATGGAGCCAACCGGCAGCCAGACAAGGGCAGATTTACTGTCAAAAACTATCAAGACAAGGACTGTGGCCAAACAGAAGTGCTGCAGGATTTAGCAACTGTCTTCTTGCTGCTGTCGTTTCCAGTCCCCCACCCACCATCACCAGAACCCTTTATGAAGCACTCCATCTGCATAGAGCTCCAATTGAGGCCTGGGACAGAGTGAGTTAAGCAGACAAGAGGTCCCCATTGCAGAGGTGAGGGTTCACCAGGGACAGACAGTAATAAAGCAGATGAGCTAGTTAAGGCAGGCATTAAGCCAAAAGGCAAAGTTACAAAGTGTTTGCATTAAATACAAGCAGAGGGGTCAGAAGATTCTAGTGGGAACATGAAGCAGAGAAAGAGGGCCTATGTAAGTTAAGAACAATTCTTCCATTTGGATCCCAAAGGCTTCCTTATCCAATGGAGAGGCATATCTGTTGGATTAAAAGACAAAAGATGATCATTCTTTTATTTAATTTTTATGTTAACAATGTAGACAAAGGAGCCAAGAATATACAATGCAGAAGGACAGTCTGTTCAACAAATAGTCTTGGGAACGCTAGACAGCCACATGCAAAATGGATTAAAGACTTGAATGTAAGACCTGAAACCATAAAACTCCTCCAAGAAAACATAGGCAGTACGTTCCTCAACATCAGTCTTGGTGATGATCTTTTTGGACCTGATACCAAAAACAAAGACAAGAAAAACAAAATTAAACAAGTAGGATTACATCAAACTAAAAAGCTTCTGCACAGCAAAGGAAGCCATCAACAAAATAAAAAGGCAACCTTCTGAATGGGAGAAAGTATTTACAAATAATATATCTGATAAGGGTTTAATAGCCAAAATATATGAAGAACTCACACAACTCAATAGCAAAAAAACCAAATAGTCCTATTAAAAAAATGGGCAGAAGATCTGAATAGACATTTTTTTCAAAGATATACAGATGGCCAACAAGTACATGAAAAGATGCTCAACATCACTAATCATCAGAGAAATGCAAATCAGAACCACAATGAGAAATCATCTCACATCTGTTAGAATGGTTATTATCAAAAAGACAAGAAATAGCAAGTGTTGGTGAGGATGTGGAGAAAAGGGAACATTTGTGCACTGTTGGTGGGAATGGAAATTGGTGAAACCTCTATGGAAAACAGTATGGCACTTTCTCAAAAAATTAAAAATAGATCTACTATATGTCCAGCAATTCCACTTCTGGGTATTCAACCAAAGAAAATGAAAATACTAACTCAGAATATGTATGCACCTCCATGTTCATTGAAACATTGTTCACAATAGCCAAGATATGGAAACCCTTAGTGTCCAT